>NW_027263532.1:9523753-9706930 GCF_042370955.1 Sodiomyces alcalophilus JCM 7366
CCCTTTCAATAATAAAACTCAGTATCCTAATATAGAATATAGGGGCGAAATAGGCCCGAGTAGAGCTCCCGCTATAGGCTTATACCGAGTATGATATAATAGCTATCTAAGAGCTAGGGCTTAACCCCTTTATAAAGGGGCTAAAAGCGCTGAGCAGGGCTCCCTACTACCTAATCTAGGGAGGTGGTAAAGCCCTGCTTTATATCTATAAATAATACCCCCCTAGTATATAGATATAGTAAGCCTACTAGGACTCCTATACGGTAACCTTCGGCGTAGGCGACTAAGCTATTATAATCTAGTTAATCTACTCCGAGAATTACTAATCCGCCTTTACCCCTTAGTATACCCCTCTAACTATAGACCTTATAGGGGCCCCTCCCCGGGGCCGCTATATCCTCCTCGGAGACTTTAACCTTTATTATCCCCTCTAGGCTAGCTACCCTAGAGTCTATCCTAGGTCTAGCACCCTCCTAGAGCTAACCGCCTACTAAAACCTTAACCTTATTACCCCCCCCGGGATAACCACCTAGTATAGGCTAGGCCGGCGGCTAAGCACTATTAACCTTATCTAGGCGTCCTAGGGGCTCCGCTATAGCTATAATAGTATAGATAGTAAGGTTATCGGATTAGACTACCTCTCCTAAACCGCGACTATTCACCTTGATATAGACCGCCCTACTAGTATAGCCCCGCCATGGCCCCTAGACTACCCATAATAAGTCTAAAAGGAATTCGTACCCTTCCTCGCCTACTAGGCAGCCCCTAGGATCCTTACGTAACCAGGCCCCCTAATAACGCCCTCCGATATTAACAGGGCCCTCGACTAGCTAACCCAGGACCTTACTATTATCGCCGACTAGATAGCCCCGCGGCGCTAAACCGGCCCCCCTAGCCACTAACCTTACCCATGGTAGACGGATAAGCTAACGTCCCTAACCTAAGAAACGCGTAGACTATATAAGCGGTATATAGCGAGGAAATCATATAATTAATAGGAAGAGTATAAGTAAGCCGAGCTCCGCCGCGATAAAGCCGTTATAGTAGTAAAGAGGCAGCACTAGTAATACCTCCTTTACTCGACCTAAGCGAATAATAGGCTCCTTTAAAGGCTCTAAAGATAGGCTAGAACTAAGGGATACTAGTTACCCGGGCCCCCTACTATTCCACCGCTACGCCGCGACTAAGGCGACCTAGCGACCTCCTATAATAAGAAAGCAGATATCCTATACGCTAAGTTCTTCCCCCCCCCGGAGATTCAGACCCTAGGCCCCTAGGATAAAAGTACCCCTCTAGGTAGGATACAGACTAGAGCGTTACTATAGCGGATATCCGGAGCCGCCTCCGCCGGACTAAGCTATAGGCCGCTCCTAGACCGGACGGCTTTTTAGTAGGCCTCCTAAAGGCCTATAGCCTAACCCTATACTAGATCCTAGCTACGATTCTCTTAGCCTGCCTAGCCCTAAGCTATTTCCTACGCCGCTACTATACCGCTACCGTTATAATTATCTAAAAGAAGGCCGCCTATAGAGTAACTATAAGATAGCTAAAGGCTAGAGACCGATCTCCCTCCTTAATACGATTAGAAAGCTACTAGAAGGTATTATAGCGGACCGCTTCGCGGCTATAGCGGAAGAATATCGGCTACTCCCTAGCGGTTAAATAGGAAATAGGCCCGGATATAATATAGAGATAGCCGTATAGTATACGATAAAGGCCGTTAGGGCCGTATAGGCCCTAGGCGGCGCCCCCGCGATACTCTAGCTATATATACGCGGGGCCTTCGATACCGTCCCCTATACTAGACTCCTTAAGTCCCTTAAGCGTAAGGGGTTTTTAGACTAAGCCGTCTAACTAACTAGCAGCTTCCTTTAAGACCGAATAGTTTACCTCCTCTTCGATAACTAGGCGGTAGCCCCGCGGCCCCTCTATATCGGTATATTATAGGGATCCCTAGTCTCCCTAATCCTCTTTATTCTATATATCTCTACCTTATATAAAGAACTCGAACACGCCGCGAGAACCACTACTATTAGTTTCGCCGATAATATAAATATAATCGCCTTCGGCCGTACTAAGGCCTAGATATAGCACCGACTCGCCTCCGCCTAGAGAATATATAAGGCCTAGTCCTAGGCGAGTAGTCTTTAATTTAAGCCCTCGAAATATATATTTATACCTTTTACGAAATCCTACTCCCCGCCCCCGGCGCCTCTCCACCTTAGCACTATACCGGTGCTATTATCGATAAAGGCTAGGTTACTTAGAGTATAGCTAGACCGGAAACTAAATTTCTTATAGTATAGGAAGGAGATCTAAAGTAAGTTAGTAATCTAAAACTACGCCCTAACCTGGCTTACCGCGGTAGCCTAGGGCTATAGCTTCGCTAACGCCTAGCGTCTTTATATCACTATAATCTATCCCGCTATCTCCTACTACGCCCCTATCTTTTATAGAATTACTAATAGGCCCCGCCATGGCCCCGCGGCGGCCCTTAGCTTAGTCTAGAATAAGTGCCTTAGGGTTATTATAGGAGCCTATAGGGCTATACTAATCCGGATCCTAAAAAAAAAGATATATATCCCCCCCCTTAATCTATACTTTACCCGCCTTATAGCTAAAAAAGCTCTTAACTACTAAAATACCGGAACGGAAAGACTTATCCTAGCTAGTACCTAGGCCGCTATAAGAGCGCTAGCGGTATCACGGCACCGTTATATCGCCTAGTAAGCACTCGCCTAGCCCGCCTAATCCTTTACCGCCTAAAAATAAATAAATAATAATAACGCGGACACCGCCCTCCGGGAAGAATAGAAGAAAAGGTGGAGAGATATACAGCCTACGCGGAACCCGTCCTACGCTATAGCGGTACCAGACTAAGACCCCTAAAAAAAAGAACTTTAGAGATATAAAGGCCTCCTAAAGCCGTAAAGCTCCGCCCTTACCTAGATCCGCTCTAAGAAACTAGGCCTTAGGGCCTTCCTCTTTAAGGCGAGAGTTCCCGGCTTCGCTACCGCCCGGTACCCTTATAGGGACGGAGGGGCTAAGATAGCCGAATATATTATCCTATAATACTAGAATACTACTCCGGAGTCGCGGCGAGACCTCCACGGTGCTATAGGGAGACTGATTTAGATTAAAGGAGACCTTTTTAACGCACTAAACTACCCTAAGGAGGCTAAAGTAATCGCGAAGTAATTCGTATATCTTGGCCGCCTAAATAACTTCCGTCTTACCCTAGAGATTATAAGGAACTATATATTAAAGGTCCTATAGCGGGACTACCCCGGTATAAAGGACACGGAATAAAGATAGCACCTAACTAAGACTTTTATATTCTTTCTAGGGCCCTATAAGCCAGGGCCCCGGCGGCACTAAAAAGGCGTATTATAGCGGTATCTACCCTTTAATTAGCCTTAGTATTATCCTCCTCCTTATACTCGCTACTAAAAGCATTATCGCTATCGGCGTTATACTCGTGTCCCTATCCTTTTATATTAGCACTACTATACCGTAAAAAGACGGCTAAGGGACTACTAAGGGACTTATAGCCACCTCTAATAGGATAGCGATTATTCCCTTTAGCCTATTTAAACGACGTTCTAGACTAGCTAATATTATATCTCCGCCGCGGCGGCGGCTAGCGGGGCGAGTATACCTAGCAGCGCGCTTAAAGGAAGCTACTACCGCTATAAGCCGATTATAAGCCTACCTAAAGTTAGCGCGGTATAGCTTCGGTACCCCTAGGGACACGACTTATAACCGATCCGTCTCCGCCCTTAGCGATAGCTGCTATAAGTTCCCGATAGCGTTTAAGGACTCGCTATTAGTGTTTTAGAGCTATAGCCGGGACCTATACTAACTATTAAAACCCCGCTACCACCGCCTAAGTATTACCGAGTCACCGCTATAAGACCGACTTATATCCTTATAAGTTTAACGACTATTAGTATACTAATAGTATACGGCCCCCTTTCCGGTAGTGTTAGCGTATACTTTTATATCCTCCGGTTTATCCCCTCCGAGTCGCTTAGTGTACCTAAGATATTGATTTATAGTCAGAAATAGTAATCTATTAGTATCACGCCGGCACCCTAAGGGCACCCCTAGGAATACCTATAGCAAAACCCGTAAAGCACCGGCCTCGTAGTAATAAGTATTACCCTTCTTCTTAGGCTATTTTTTCTTAGGAGGTATCTTAGATACTATTAGCACCGGACCCAGAACCGACACGCACCCCCTACGGCACCCCTTTACTTATAATAACGGCCCTGGCTTATTACTTATTAATCGATCTAACTATTATTATTATATATTTAACTATAACCTATCTTATTAGCCCGCCCTAAAACCACTAGTCTCCCGCCCGCGCTACCACTTATAAATAGATAATATTAAAATAACCCTATCTCTTCACGAGTCGCTAAATACGTATTATTAGTAACTACGGCATAGAGCCGGGCACGGAGACAGGAATAGAGGGGCGGGTAGCTTATAGGTAAACCTACGATATCGCGAGAGGGTTAAAGGAGGGAAAATAAGAAGAAGGGCGGAGGCCTTTAAAATTTTTAATTAACCTAACTATAGTTATAGAAGGCTGCCGAATTCGGTAGGTATATATAATAAAGGCAGGAGCTCCTACTAAACCCCCCGCCTAAAGGGAAGGTGTAAATAAAGCCGGCCACCCCGATATAGGGAGAATTCCCGGAAAACAGGACCGCTATAGTCCTTTTTCGGCTCCCTATATAATATACCGCACCCCAGGCTAACCAAAAATCCCCAGCCTGCTACTTTCCTATTAGCCACTAGACTAAAGGTATAATCCATATACGTATCGAGTCACCACCGGGGCCCCCGAGGCCCCGACGCGGCACTAATCCTAACAAGGAGAGTATAGAGGTTTTCCTACCCTATAGGTTTTTCCCCCCTATAACCAACTAAGAAGGACCGTATAGCCTAAGCTAGGCTCCTAGATTAGTTAGTTAGGATAGCGGAGTAAGAGAATAATAATAATAATAATAATAATATTAATAATATTAATAATATTAATAATATTAATAATATTAATAATAATAATAATAATAATAATAATATTAATAATAATAATAGATTAAGACAGGCAAAATAATCGCTATATAGTCGGTAATTATAATAATAAAAGATAGTTATAGAAGAAAGATTAAAAGCTATAAGGAGAATTACGCGAAGGAACTATATACTCGTCGCCGAATAGTTACCTAGGGTTAGGCATAATATCCGCGAAAGGTTAGATAACCACTAGCAATAATAATAAGCATCACGGGGTTTCTATAGTAATATTCGGATAAATCACAAGGCATATAGCCGGCGATAGAACGCCGACCAACAGGTAAAATAAAGGAGCGGCCACTCTTTTTTCCTACGGGTTTTTAACGAGGGCTTATATAGAAATGGAACTAGATAGAGATAATTAATCGCGATAAACGCGCAATTAAAGGCAGCCCTTCACGATAATACGAGTCTGCGGGACCAGACTCGTTAAGGGGGGGCAGTATAACGAGATAATCGCAGACCCATCGGCATACAGTCAGACCGATAGCCGCGCAGAGACCACCGATCCGAACCTATCTCTATACGTGCGTTAAGGGATCAGTTTAATCCCTTAAGTTAAAGTCTCAGTTTAAAGTCAGCGCTTAGTTCACGAATATACTGCGATCACTCTACGATACTAAGCTATTAAGCCTTTTCTATAATATCTTTTCCTTAACTAAAGTCTACGGACTTTCCTTTCGTTATAGATTAATTAAAGGCAGTAACTAAAATAATCTTAACTACTCGATTAAAACTAGCGATTCTATTTTAAATCTATTTACCACTTAATAGCACCTCTTAATAGAATCCAGTTCCTAGTCACGTACCACTTATATATCTAACCTAATCTTGCTACGACTACTGCTCCTGTTATTATTGTTATTATTGTTGCTACTACTATAATTAACGGATAAGCTTATGCGTTTAATTAAAGCGGGTCGTAGAAGAAATAGCTCCGCGACCTCCTCCTGTAGCAATAACAGTTCCACGGCCTCTTCCATGCCTCCTCTATGCCCACGCCCACGGATATTGTCATATAGGCTGGCCCGAAGCAGGTTCGGAATGAATTATTCCGGTCCCGGAAATAAGAGTGGGCCTGCTATAGGAACAAGGGCAGGATTTTAGTAAGCAGATCAGAGATATTTATAAAGTTACTTAAATTAATAACTATAAGATTAGGACCAGCCTAGCAGAAGTTACGCCAAGGGACCAGTTAATTATAAGGAACTATTAGCTACTTAATCCCCTATAGGATTAAGTGGAGGTACTTGAAAACAGGGACTTTCCTATATAAATACGATCCGTTTAAGGTACCCTTACTTATATAACTTCTATCTATCCTAATAAACATTTCCCTGCGTCCTCACTGACGTTTTTCTGCTTCTGGCTTCGGGAGCAAAGGTCCGATATAGTTACCCTGTGCCTAGCAGATATAATAACCCGGATCCGATATCCTATAGAAGCTTATACTCCCCTTCGGATTATAGCATAGTTACGGCGGAGCTACGATCCGTGGTGCTAGAATAGTTAACGCGGTTAGTTAGTTAGTTAGTAGAGCAGGCCGGGATCTTTTCTATCCGAAGCAGAGATTTAAAGTGGTTAAAGTGGCCCTGTTATAAGGGCTTAGTGAATCTATTGGCCGGGTTATCGGCGCTATCGATAAACTTAATTTAGACTTCCTTATAATCCACGGCGTTAAAGACATAGGCGTAGTTAAGCAGAGTAAACTCACTGCGATAGGATTATTAGGACTTAGCGATAGCCCTGGTGTTATCGACCTTAATAGGGATTAGGTTATTACCGAGATCTTCGCCGAGCTCGCGAAGTAGGTGGCGGATCTATTAGGCGGTTTAAACGGCGTTACTAAGAGCGTAGAACTAGGCCTCGGGTATAGATCTTATAACGCGGGCCTGGCGTTTAGAAGACTAGGCGACGAGACCTCCGGCTATAAAAAAGACCTATCTAGTAGTAGATTTCGCCCCTTCCGCGTCGGTAAAGCTGGAATCGGAGGCGCCGAATAGACCAAGGCGGTTACCGTATTATTATTAATGTCCGCCGATTAATGATATATAAAACTGTTAGATCAGTTACCGCGGAGGTATTATAGGATCCTTTTAACGCCTATAAGGTGGTGGGTAGAGGGCGTATAACTAAAGCGGCCCTAAAAATAGGCGGCGTAGATAATATCTAGGCGCGTAAGGTAGGCGGGATAAAGCAGTTTACTGATTTTAACGATATAACGTGTATTATATAGGGTCTAGAGGGGACTGAGTATCGCCGGGTTAATGGCCCACGGCGGCGGCGAGGTTATTAGGATATATTAGCGTTATAGCCGGGCGTATACCGTTAAAATAGAGTTACTTAAGGGCTTTGGCGATAAAGGCGTTTTACGAGATAGTAATAGAACGGTAGTCACTGCTCTATTAAATCCGGACTCTAAGGAAGTAATCGGCATCACCTAGATTAATAATATCTCGGTATCCGGCAAGCTAATTAAAAAGAAGGGATAAGGCCGAAGGCGGGCCTATAATCAGAAAATCGTCGATATATATAAAGATAATAATGCCAGTAGAGGCGTTACGATAAATAGCGGGGTTAGAAATCAGAGGTTTATATCTAAAAAGAGCGAGCTCCTTACGAAGACGTTACTGCCACTAGTGGCCGCCCTGCTTTAGTCTGTACAGGGCTTTTTGGAGGCGTATAATGTAGGAGGGCCTCTATCCGAGCTTAGGAGCCAAGTGTTAATATCGTGGGTCCTTAAAGAACTTGGGTAGTATTATAAACTGCTTTATATAAACCTCTTCGTCGAGGTTACCGTGGAGGTAGGCTTTAACGACGTTAAGCTAGCGTACGAGCTATCTATTAGTTACTGCGAGGGTGATAATAATACGCTATAAGGCGGCCTTAACGGTGGAGGCGTAAGTGTTATAATAATCGATACTATAGCGTTACTAAAAACTATAAGCAATAACGCGAGCCTTCCTCTTTTCTAGCAGGCTATTCTTCTTCTTATATTTTATTATAATCTTTATACTTAGCCGGTAGCCTCGTTACTTAGGAAGAGGCTTAAATAAAAGGGCACTATAGCTAATCAAGCTAAGGATTTCGTCGAAGATAGCCTCCTGCTAGGAGGGCTAACCGGGAAGGCGGCGAGCTTCGGCAACGCTCTTTAGGTCAGGTATAGTCTAGTGGGTACCGCTATTATCGGTAGCGGCGGGTCTATTACTATTATTATTAGTATTATGTAGGCGATGCATTTTAGAAGAGTCCACGCCAGGAGGTGGCTTAGGAATTATAACGAAGATAGCGTTAAAAGAGGCGTTATATTCCGTCAGGTCAACGATAGGCTCTAAGTCAAATTATCGTAATTATACCGGAGGATAAAGTAGGTTACGCTAGCTAGCGATAAGGGGGTCATTACGTAGGCCCGAACTTACTATGCCGTTAGTAGATTATTCCGTATCGTATATAACGTTGTATACTATAAAAAGGGACAGGCTCGGAGGCGTGGCCGGCGGGCATTTAACTTAGGAGCCGGGGTTATATTAAGAGGATTACGATAGGCTACGCCGAAAGTTACCGAGTAGCTAGCTACGAATAGCGGCAGGCTTAGGCTCTAAGGGATTTCCAGTATTATAAACGTCTTCGTGAAAAACAACCTGGCTACTAATAACGAGGCGGCTCTTAGGCTCGTTAATTAGTCCGGCAGGAATCCAGACTCGATATGGGTGCTCCCCTTTAAATCCCACCAAAATACCCTCTTCAGCTCAGGCTTTAAGCTTATATAAGCGGACCCTCTTCTTAGGAGGGATATAAATAAAGGCTCGGCAGCCTAGGGTCCGTAGATAGTAGATAGGAGGCTTATTATTATAACCGGGGGCCAAATTATCGTAATAGGCCTAAGAAGGCGTTTTACCCTTAACTATAAAGGACGCCGAGATATTACTAATATATACTATAGCCCGGGTGGCTTTATCCTAAAGCAAAGGCGGGATATCACCGCCTATAGCAATCTTCCTCCCCTTATCTAAGATAGCTCGGATAACGCGTTTGGCTACGCTGTTTTATTTATAATTATAGGGCGGGCTCGTGGAAAAAGAGGTGCCTTAAGCTTAAGGTAGTTAGCAAAGCACGTTACTAAGGAATTCTCCGGCGTTATCGGAATACACATAACAAACAGGCTAACCCTATCGGTTAGTATAGTTAAGCAGGGCGCTTAGTAGTAGGCGGGCTAAATTAGCCTTGGTTTTAGAGGTTAAAAGACCTTTGTTCCGGGTGGCGTTGTTAGTAATAGGAAGGCTATAGCGGCAGCCGGACGCGGCCTACGGCTTAACATCGAAGATATCGATATGCTAGACCTCGCCGGCACGGGCGGCCCCCGGCCTAGGGTCTTTAGGACTATAACGGAGGCTATAGGAGAGGTTATAAACTACGCTAGGCTAGCTATAAAGCTGCTTATAGTTAATGCTATATAAACGTGTGTTAGTTAAAGGGTCTTCCGAAGATCGGGGTAATGAATATAACCGAGCCGTTAATGCTGAAGGCGGGACTGGATTTAGGCCTAGGAAGGCGCGGCCCCGGTAGGAGTAGGAGCTGGAGGCGGTAAAGGCGCCGGCTCCGGCTTAGCCTGTATGGGTAATAAAGATACGGCTGGCGTGGCCGATAAAGACGGTGGTAGTTAGAGCGATATCATGGAGCTAGGCTTAATAGAGAAGACGGCGGCGGGGTCGCCGGGCTGGCTTAAAAAGAAGCCACGCTTATAGACGTTGATAGTTGCGATGCCTTCGCTCTCCTTATTAAATATAACGTTGCGTTCTAAATATCCGCCGCTTACGTATATTATTTCGCCGGATATAATATTAATATAGAGGCCCGGAATAAGGATAGTCCGGCAGAGGAGAATCACCTTTTCGATTCTATCAGGACCTTATAGAACGGCCTTAGCGATACCCCCGTGTATAGGCTTAATAGTCCTACTAGCCGTGATAATAGTCAGATTAAGGTCCTCCGGAATAAGGAAGTGGTGAATAAAGGCGTTAAAATTCTTAATAGAATAGAGGGAGGCGCCGGAGTCCTAAAGCCAGCGGCTATAGTAGGCCGGGCGTTTAACTTTATTACCTTTATAGATATAGTCTAAATAGATAGCCGGCCCCGGGACTATATACTGAATAATAGTACTATTATAAGCAGGCTAGGGTCCCGGAGCCGGCGATAGGCCCAGAGCAGGGCCCTGATACGGGCCCGGGGCAGGGCCCGTGGCCGTAATAGTATTATTCCAGTCTAGTGTTCTAGTATAGTCGTGATATTCCGATAAATCGTTGATACCTTTAAAAGGGGTGCCACGAACCTATATGTTAAACAGTTTATTAAGCTACTTAAGAGAAGCGTTTAAGGCTATAAAACTAGTGAAAATACCATTGTTTTCTATCTGCTTCTCCAGGTCCTTAAAGACCTTAGCGGTGCCTGCTATAGAGACGTTATAGGCGTGATTTCCGCCGGAGCTACTGCTAGAGCTGTTGCTATTATTGCTATTGTTATTGTTAGAGAAAGAACTAGACGAGCGGTTGCCTTTAGATCGATTTCCACCAAGGCCACGGCCTTAGCCGCGGCTATTATTATTCCCTCGGTTACCGTTACGGTGCTAGCATTAATTGGTACCGTGTATATTAGTCTTAGGGCAGCCCGGCATTATATAAGGGTCCCGGCCCTAATTATTATTATTCCGATTATCCTAGGCGGCGTTAGCCTAAGCCTTGCCGTTATTATTATTATTTCCACTGTTATTTCCGCTATTATTACTCCGGCATCCGTTACCACGAAAACCACTATAGCTAAAGGAGTTCCGGCGTTACTCAACGGCCTCCTCCTCTTTTATACCTCAGTTAGTCAGGAGCTAAAGGTTAACGTTAGCGTCGACCTGCTAATCGAGGTAGAAATCCTATTACTCCTTAAAGCGGCTATAGGCCCCGGGAAGGCCCTCGACGACGTTAGCGGCTATAATATGATTAGTATAGGTCTTATCGGCGGCTGCAGCGAGGATCTAGCGGAGGTCTTCGTGTTTAGTAAGGTAATCGGCTATACTTCAAAAATCCTATAACTTTAGAGCTAAGGCCCGCTTAATTATTATAGCCCGAATCTCACCCCTAGTAGGTACGTACTTTCTAAGAGCTTATATGATATCCTTAGGATATACGATATCTTCTACCTCTACTTATAGAGGCCGGGTTAGCAGGGAAAGGACGAATATACGGGCCTTCCTACGGGTCTTAAGCTTACGCCCATGGATAGCGGACTTAGCGGTCTAATTTACTATAGACAGCTATATATCGGGTAGCCCGCGGTCGATCCTAGGAGTTTCTTTAGCCTTAGGATCGCCGGCCTTCTTCGTATCAACGGCCTTCTTTAACTCGGCGGCCACGGCGGCGGACTCGGGGGTCTAACCAGGGTAAATAAAGCAGTCTTCTATAGTCGGTGGGTCATTATCGACGATCTTATTACCCTAAATATAATCAAAAAGGCCGGCGGCCTTACTCCTATTTTAGGCCTACACGGTCTATTCGGCGTAGTTATTCCTGCTCTCAAGGGCAGGGACCGTGAGGGAGCTAAGGTATTCGTTTTCGGATATCGCGGAAGTGTCGGCAGGCCTAAAAAGGCGCAAGAAATCGTGGCAAAAAGAGGTTAAAGAAGGGAAAAAGGTAGACGGCAGAGTCCAGAAGAAAGGAGGGCTTATAGGCAGAAAATTAGTATAAAAGGCTCGAAAAGGAAGGAGGTGAACAGTTACAGCTGCCTTAAAGGAAGGGGCAGCCGGCTAAGTGGTTAACGGATTAACGAATTAACGCTTACGCTAAAAAGCGAGCTGTTAACGTAGTTAAAGCTTAAGCTGTTAAAGGGGCGAGCTAACGATAGACTTAAAAACAGAGCCGCTAGGCTATACAAGAAGGTTAAAGATCGTTCTGCCTAACGCCGGCGGCCTGATCGTGGGCGGGCGGGCGGTCAAAATTAGAGCTGAAAAGCTCAAAAAGAGAGGCCTGAATAGGCTTAAAAAGAAGAGCTTCGTTAAGGTTAAAAAGAGGGCAGAAACGTAGAGCTATCGAGAGCTCCAAAAAAGTAGTAGTTATAGTTACTACTATATAAGATTAGGAGCAGCCTAGCAGAAGTTGCGTAAGGGGACCAGTTAATTATAAGGAACTATTAGCCACTTAATCTCCTATAGGGTTAAGTGGAGGTACTTACAAACAGGGACTTTCCTATATAAATACGATCCGTTTAAGGTACCCTTACTTATATAACTTCTATCTATTTTAACAAACATTTCCCTGCGTCCTCACTGACGTTTTCCTACTTCCGGCTTCGGGAGCAAAGGTCCGATACAGTTACCCTGCGCCCGGCAGATATAATAACCCGGATCCGATATCCTGGGGAAGCTTATAATAACTAATTAAATGTCTTATTTACTTGATAACCTATTAAAGCTATTTACGCCGAGCTGTCTGCTATAACTATTATCACTATAACCTCGAATATACCTATTTACACGAGCCACGAAGATTAGGAGCTTTAGCGACGCCTTTATAAAGTTAGAGCCCGTAATAACGGAGTCTAGGATTTTCTACGCCCTAACGATACTATCCCTTACCCGTAGTAAGGTAACCGCCCCGAATTTACCTTCTACGCCTCTATCACTACCATAAACGGGCACCCCTTTAATATCTCCAAGCTAACTACTATAAGTAAGACCGCCTATACCGAAGACTACCGCCTATATAAAGAGGATTATAAGGACTACGAGACCTACTAAAAGACTATTAACGCTATACTTAAGTGGGTTAAAGAGTTCATTATAATAAAGAGACGAAAGGCCTTAATAAACGGCACGACGCTAGAGGAGATCTTTTTAGCTCTATAATCCGACGCCGTACCCTATATCGTGACCCGTATAAAGGACTCCTAAAAGAACTATAATCTATATGAAAGCAAGCCGCCCAATAATCTAAGGAAAGTAGCCACCTAGCTAGACGACTAGCAGGACCTACTATAGAACTGCTATAATATCGGGATCTATAGTAGCCCTTAGGAGATTTAGATTAACGATTTCTTTAACGCTATATGACCTGCCCTAGGTAGCTAGGTGGATATAACAAAGCTATACTAGACCCTAAGACGGCGATAGCGATAACCCTTATCGCCAAAGGGAAGAAAGCGGCGGAATAATAACTTAAGGCACTACCCGCTTATAGCTATAGGGCTGTAGCCTTCTCGGCTCTTAACCTAGGGGGAAAGACGATGATAATAGGCTATAGAGACCTAAAAGAGGCGATTATAGTAGAGCCCCGCGAGACCGTAACGGCTACCCTAAAGGAAAACCGTTATCTAACCGCATAAGCTCTAAACGCAGATAATCCCGTTTTAATAAGTATAAGTGCCCTGTATACTATCGGCGCGGCCACGATCTATAAGACTATTAGATACTATTCTTATAGTTAGCGCTAGCAGGCTTCCAAGCTAGCCACTCTATTAGGAGCCTCGTGGAGAAGTCCCTTAAGATAGACCGGGATCTATAAGACACTGTGGAAAAGATTAAGTCCCGAAATAAGAAGAAGAAGTACGATAATAATAACGAAGTTATAGAAGCTATACGGATATAGAGTTATGCCAGCTTATAGCAGAGGCTCCGGGGGCCGCCCTCTTAGCTACTATATATCCTCTACAAGAGACCGTTATGCTAGATTTAGGTGCCACCTCCTACGCTTTCTATAATAAAAGTAGATTTACGGATTATAGACCGGCCCGCCTTAATAAGTTATAATCGCCGGCAGTATAACTATCCTGATTAAGAGATACAAATACGTTATTATAAAAATACAAGGAATAACCGGGCCGTTTAGTTTCTGACTAGAAGACGTAGCCTACTATAAAGACTTCGTCTATAACCTAGTATCTAATAAGAAGATATGTTAAAACGGTTACTAGTAGGATTAAGAGCCGCTAAGCGATTATATTAGGCGCCGCGATTGACCTATTCTTTATAGACTAAGTGTCCACTACGATCAAACTGTTATAGAGCTTTATCTAGTCACTAACGCCCCTACTGCTATTCTAGGCCCTCTCCGTAAACCAATTAAGAGAAAAGCTAGCTGAGCCGATAGTAAGCTATAGTATCTTTATTTAGGGCACGCTAGCCCTGATATAATAAGATAACTAGAAGAGTAGTTATAGGGCGTTAAACTAAAGGGGCCAGGAACGGTAGACTATAACGCCTACGCCTAATCCAAAATCCAGTATTAAATCAGCCAGCGGACCCGCATAGCTCCTAGCTACGCCGGCAAAAATAGGCGATCGACTTTACAGATTTCTATAGTAACCGTAGAAGGCTATATACAGATTATATTCTTTATAGATCGACATAGCGGCTTTATTACCTGCTATATAATATTATCGAAGAAGGCTTCCGAGATCTATATAGTTATTACTCAATTTACCTAATAGCTTTAGTGCTAGTTTAGCTGCTAAGTACGGGTCTTTAAGTATAACAACGAACTAATATAATTACTTAAAATATAGGGCTTAACTACGAAAATCGGTATCTAACTAGAGTTCTTTTTAGCAGAGACTCCCGCTTAAAACGGTGGTGCCGAAAGATCTAACTAGGGCTGTTATCGTGATTAAGGCACGAGCTATACGAATCCACTCCCGAGTATATGATTTCCTATAGATTAAAGTCGCCCTATCTACCGCTTATATATATAACAGAACGCCTAAATAACGGCTTGGTCAGAAGACCCTATTTAAAGTCCTTTATTAACACAAGCCATAACTAGCCTACCTTCGAGCCTATAGTTATAAGGCCTTTCCTATAACCCGAGTAGCCCTAACTAAGTCCGGAAAGATTTAAAACCGACTAGCGCCGCGAGCCTATATCGGCTATTTTATTAGTTACGATTTAACTAATATCTATTATATCTAGGTGTCTGGCCTTAATAGTAACCGCATTATCTATACACGTAACGTCCTTTTTAAGAAACATAAGTATTATACCGAGAGCCTTCAAGCTCTCAAGGAAAATATACGTTAATTAACGAAAGAAAAGCTAGCGGATATTATTAATTAGATCTGCCTATTGAATATATATATAATTAAGTAAGATAAAGCAAAATTATTACCCGATATATATATATAAGAGTATACTTCGGGCCTATTCTCTAGCCCGGTAGCGAGCTTAACGAACCTCTCCTAAGGGTTACGCCTGCCGGCCTCGAGGCTCGGGGGGTAGAACCATTTATAGAGCCTAACCTTATAAGACTAGAATGGAGGAGGAGCTTAGGGTGCGTTCGACAATTTCATCTACGTGGCAGCTTTTCATCTAGCTTTTTATGCAAGTGACTTCGTAGCCAAGACGCTAAAATGGCGCCGGTCCTTTTCCACGATATACCCTATTATGCAGGAATACGAGTACAATGCAGAGTCTTGTATTTTTAATATAGAAACCATCGTTTTTTGCTATAGTAGAGAATCATAGTGACTTCTAACTATATTAATATAGCTGGCTTGGGTTCTATCAGCGTGGAAGAGGTCATAGAAGGGTCCCTTCGTGACATACCTACCTATCCTTATTAGTATCGTCAGTATCGTCAGTATCGTCAGTATCGTCAGTATCGTCAGTATCGTCAGTATCGTCAGTATCGTCAGTATCGTCAGTATCGTCAGTATCGTCAGTATCGTCAGTATCGTCAGCATCATCAGTATCGTCAGTATTATCAGTATCGTTAGTATCGTCAGTATCATCAGTATCGTCAGTATCGTCAGCCTCGTCTATAAGGCTGACTATGGATCCTACCTTGGTTAAAATCCTACCAAGTTAGAAGCAACTTTTCGAGCTACTAAGTTTTCCTATACAAAAGCTACTAAGTTAGTAGGATTTCTACTAAGATCTGACCCCTGCTAGCGTGGTACTTCCATAACAGGGGTATGGCAGGGGTATAGCAAAGGTATGCATAACAAATGCAATTACAGTGAAAATATCATATAAATAAGGGTCCTTATGCATCGGTGGGTCATCGTTATGCATTTTTCTACCAAGTTAGTGGCATTTTGCCAACTAGATAAAATTGTCGAACGCACCCTTATAGCGCTTACGAGGCCAGAGCTAGAAAAAGACTCTTCTATGGCCGCGATTAATTACTAACGCCCGGATAGTCACCTTCCTACTCAACTAGAAACCCCTCCTTAGGCAGGGCTTGCTGCGGCTGCTTTTACGGATTATATACCTATAGAGCAGGGGGAAGCTAAATTTCAAAGCTATAGCAGTAACTATGCTTAGACCTCTGTGTTTAACGCTAGAGGATATGCCCTATCAGTCTGTAAATTAAATAGTAAGTCGGTAGAAAATGAAGAAGACATTTAAAAAACCACGAAAAATAACATCGAAGACCACGACTCTTACGCCCTGACCTTATAAGCTATACCGCAGATATCTGCCGGCCCCTCTAAAACACCAGCGAGACCTCGAAGACTATCTATATAAGACCCTGTTCTAATAAGCCTAAAGGGATCACCTAAAGAGGTATAAGGTGATAGGCTCGTAGATTATAGTCCTGAATAATAAGGCGAAGAGATATTCAGTGCTCGGGTGTTTATAGGTAATAACCTAAAAGTCTAATAAACACGGCTTCCTATAGAAATATAAGGCTAGATTAATAGTGCGCGGAGAATAATAGTATTAAGACACGTTAGAGTATATATATACGGCCACTCTCGCCGGTCGCTTATTCAGATCGTTAATAGCGGTCGCCGCCCGCTTTAATCTATTATTTATATAATACGATATTATTAATACGTCTATCCACGCGCCCCTACAATACGATATATATATACGGTTCCTACCGGGGACGACGGTACCGGGTTAATTACTAATACTAAAGAAGGCGCTATATAGATTAAAGAAGTCTCCACTACTATAGTAGAAGCATATTATAGAATTGTTATTAAAGGACGGGTTTAAGATAGTGCCGTAGGAGCCCTGCTGCTTTATACGCCGTGGGCTAATCCTGCTCTTTTATATAGACGATAGTATAATCGGCTTTAAGAAAGAGTGTAGGAAAGAGATACAATAAGCTACCGCGAGCCACTAGGAGCACTACGCCCTATAAGACAGGTAGCTACTATAATAGTTTCTTGATATTAAGGTTATTTAGGACTACCCTTCCAGGCGGATATAGTTCTTATAACGCGATTATATCGTGAAGGTAGAATATCTTTTATCTATGATATCGAACTATAAGCCTATAAGCCATATAAAGCCAGCAGAGCTACAGCCGTATACAGGGAAGTCCACTACCGTTAAAACCTATTAATATAAGATAGGATCCGTTCTATAAGCTATAGTAATAACGCGCCCCGATATAGCGTTTATAGTGTCCTGACTGTGCAGATTTAACGCTAACTTAAGCCGTTAGTATCACGAGGCAGCCGACTATTTAATCCGATATCTATTAACGACGTAAACCTATACCCTGGAACTAGGCGGAGGCGACTTTATTAAGGTATTTACCGACGCGTCCGTTACGGATAACTTAATAAACCGTAAGAGTAGCTAGGTCTTTACGATACGTTTATTTAAGAGTATAATAGCCTAGCGTGCTAATAAGCAGGTAACGGTTATAACGTTAATAATAGAGGCGGAGCTACTCTTGCTTATATAAGGGGCGAAGGAAGGGATATTCACTAAGAGGTTATTAGAGGCAATGGGTATAATATTTAGCGATCCATGATTAAAGATATACTGCGATAATAATTACACGATATATCTAGTAATAGCCGAGATCGTAATATTAAATACACCTTTATAGTATATATATATATATAATACCTGGTTATAAGAAGTATAGTAGATTAGAAGATTTAAAGTTCACTATAATATAACTACTAAGATAATTACGGATAGATTAATAAAGGTCCTGTCTAGAGAAACATTTATAAGCTTTAGGACATAGGTATAAGCGGCTAGTCACGAGTTATTTATAGAGTGAGGCCGAATAATTAAATTATCTAAAGCTAAGGAGAAAAGAAGGAAAGGGGAAAACTCTATAGGTGCCTACGACCTAAATATAATATCGCGGCGACCTACTAGGAGTATACTATGATTAGTCGGAAGATCCGGTGCTTTACCGGATTATCTTTACGGGGTTAGCCCGTAATATTACCCCCCTCCCCCCTTAGTAAGTCGTTAGTCTTCGGTATAGGTTCGTGGAGCGTTATTATTTAATCGAATAACGCCTCTTTATTAATTAAATAACGACCCTTAGTGGCTTTTTAATCCTAAATAACCTCTTTATTCGTTAAAAAGCGCTTAAGGTAGGCCTTTATAGTTATACGATTAATTAACGTGTTATATACGGCTATTATTATTATTTATAGACAGGTTATAGGATTATTCCTTTTATATAAGGAACTAATATACGTACCTTCCTTAACTATATAACTCGTTTATTAATAATACTAACTTTACCGTTACCTCCGTTATCTTATTTTTTCTTCTCTTCTTTAATAATATCCTTTACTATTAGTAGTACGTTTTTTATCGCCTACCACCCTTTTACACGCCGTTTTATTATTCTAACCTCTTATCTCTCTCTCTAGAAGATATTTAAGTTTTTAAGATTATCTCCGGCCCCTAAGGTACGTTTCCCGTTCTTCCTAAGAGCTTCGCGTAACGTTTACTGACTTATATATATAATATAGGGGGCTAAGAATAATAATAATAATAATACCGGCGAGGAGACACCTACTCCCGCCCCGGCTAGTAAGAAGATCACTTCTCCTGCCTTAGCTATAGACCGCCGCGCCTAGTTAGCCCGAGCCGCTAAGGCTAAGGGTAAGCGTTCCGCGGGCAAAGCTTTTATAGTAGTTAAGAGCCCCGCGAAGCGTGCTCGTGGAATAAAATATCCTCCTAGAGGGACCCGTTTAGTCTTCTACTACTCTTATATAAAGGCTATTACGAATAGCTAGGATAGGCGGCGCTACCGTGTTTAGTTAGGACCCGGAGCGAGGATACCCGATCCTAAGTGTTATAATTACTTAAAGGGCGGTTATAAGTGCGTTCCTCCTCCGCCTAGGATAATTAGTCCGTTAATAGCACTCCTAAAGGCGGCGAAGGTAGTTAACGATAACCCCTTCTATGGCCCTAAGGCGACGGAGGCGCTTATAGCGGCTTATTCGGCCTTCTAAAAGGCGTCCGGGGTTTCGAAAGAGACCTTTAGTATTTTATAGGAGGACGAGCCTATCTTAATACCCGTCGACTTGGGTACCGGTAAGCCTCGCTTATCGGTATAAGCCACCGCCTCCCCCCCCTATAAGGACTCTTATATTATAGCAGGTAGACCTATACCTATCGCGGCGCCTCCTATTATCGTTACGCCTATTCCTAGTATAACGATTACCTTTATAAGGGTAGAAGGCCTACGCCGGCTTAATTAGTTTTTATAGGTAGTCGAGAATATTATAGGGGTTATTCGTGTCGAGGTAAAGGATATCGAGTCCTTTAAGGGAAAGAAAAAGGATAGGCAGGCTAAGGTTATAGCGTCTATGTTATCTCCTATTATCGCTAAAAGCGTTAACGGTCACGAGGATACTTATAATAATATTAATCTCGATACCTAAACCCGGTAGCTAGGGGCGGGGCTTATCCGCCCTAACTTAATTAATATAGACGGCTTTACCGTTATCCTAACCTTTACTTAACCCTTACTGCCTTTCCTATAACTCTTTTTCTTCTTATACCGTTCGCGTAGTCCGTTATTAACTTTAATCGGGCTATACTTCTTTTTATAGTAGTCTAGGGCGGTTAATTCTTATAGGGACTCTATCGGTTCCTAAGATATTTAGGCGTATCCTTCCTATTTTACTAACGCCTCTTTCCTTACGCCTCTGCTTACCCTCCTATTCCTAGTATATAAGATTTCCTCCACTATCTATTCGTCTTCTTTAAGGCCGTTATAAATTAGTCCGGGTTAGGGGTCGTGTAGAATTTAACCAGGAAGCGGGTCTTCGCTTATATATCGTAGGAGGTCTATATAAAACCTCGGGTATATATTTAAAGGTATATCTAGTTCTATAATATACGGGTTAATAACCTTAATAACCCTATACTTTTAGTATAGCCAGCTTAACCTATATAACGGTCTTAGGGTAGAGTAGTTCGTAAGTAAGAGCTATATAAGGTCGCCTTTATAAAGGCGTTTAGCGGGGATACGGCGTTTATTCGCTAACTCTTCCTATTATAGCTACGTGGCCGCTATTAAGGCTTAGGCGAACTCTATAGCTTCTTAAAAATAGCGAAGCAGGTTATAGGCTATAAACTCCTGAGTATCGCTACTTAGTTCCTTATAAATCTAGATCGGGTCGATATAATATCTGTGTTTAAGGAAGAACGGGCTTATCTTAGTAGTAAAGCTCTCTCGGTTATTTAACGCTAATTAGGCGGCGGGTAGTAACCTATCCTAATTATCTTATACGTAATAGATAAAGGCTCGGAGGTACGCCTATACTTCTTAGTTTACTTATTCGGTGGCTTTATCGGTCTAGAGGTAATATATAATACTTAATCGTTATTCGATTTTAGCTAATTTATAAAAGTATCGCTAAAAGCGACTTATCTAGTTAGAACCTTTATTATTTACGATTAAGCGAGGTATATTATAGAACCGAAAATAATAGTATAGGAACTATTCGGTATAAGCTTCCGCCTTTATAGAGTCTATCGCTTTAAGGGTAATAGCCTTTATAAGTCGATCGGTTATAACCTATAAGTATCTACACTTTTTCTTCTTAGCGGGGGGCAGATCCGTTATAAAGTCTATTAATAGGTCGCTCCTTATTTATTCGGGAATTAGGAGTGGTTTTAAGAGTCCTTATTAAGTATTCCGCTATATATAGCTTTAGTTATAAACGTTATAGTTACGTATAAACCTATATACGTCTTGGTTTATTCCCGGCTAAAAGAAGCGTCTCGCTATAAGGGTAATTATATTATCTTACCCCGGGTAACCTCTAATCGTAGAGTCGTGTATAGATTAGATTACTTATATTCGTAATATACTCCTTTCTTAGGCTCCTAGTACTTATAGGCGATCTCGGAATATTAGTAGTCCTTATAAGGTAATCCCGTATTCGGTAATCTAGGCTCGGAGACCTAATAAAGGGAAAAACTATCGATCGCCTTTAGATACTGCTTATATGGCTTAGCGATACTAGTTATCTTCTTCTGCTATAGCGTCTTATAGCTATTATAATTCGTTATTAGCTTTGAATACTTATAGGTGTTCGCGAAGGAGGCGGATCTTTAGGGGAATTAAGGTCTTAGGGATTAACTATATATATCGCGCCTATTCCCGTTTATCGGAGAAGTCCTTCGGTTTATCTTATTCTTTTCGTAAAAGAGTATCGGCGATATAGTTATCGGCACCCTTACGGTATTCTAGCATGAAGTCGAACTAGGCGAGCTCGCCGGCCTATCGGCTTTATTTCTTATTAAGTATTTTCTTTATTATAAAGTATTCTAGGGCCTTATAGTCGGATAGGATCGTAAAGCGACTATAACTCAGGAGCTCTACTCTTTAATACGTTATATAACTTATAATCGCTAATATCTCCTTATTATAGATAGGGTAGTTATACTCGGCTCCTATAAGTCGCCTTAAGTAATAGGCGACTACGTAATAATATCCTTATTCGTCTTCTTAAACTAATATACCTCCTAATACGAATCCTAAGTAGTCGGTTTCTATAAAGGTCTTATTACTTAAGACCTATTATTATAGGATCGGTTCCTCCTAGAACCTCTTCTTAACCTTTTTAAAGGCCGCTTATTTATTAGGACCCTAGGAGAATACTCGATCCTTCTTTGTTAGTCTTATTAGGGCGGACGTAATATAGGCGAAGTTCTCTATGAATATACGGTAGTAGTTTATAAAGCCTAGGAAGCTTTAGACTCCCTTTACTGAGGTCGGGGCTTCCTACTCTTAGATCGCCTTTAGTTTATCGGGGTTATACGAAATGCCCTGGCCGGCGGTGATTATAAACCCTAAGTACTTTACGGTCTTTACGCTAAACTCGTACTTCGTTAAGTTAAGCGTTAATCCTGCGTCGCTTAGCGATTATAGTATTAGGTTAACCTTCTTCTTATAGTCGTAAAGGGATCCGCTTAAGTAAATCAGGATATCGTTAATATATATAGTAACGAAGTCGTTAAGGTAGCGTTATAACGTTTTATTAATATATCGTTAAAAGGATACGGGGGCGCCACTAAGTCTAAAAGGGTATACTAACTATTTAAATAAGCCGAATCGAGTTCGGAACGCTATTTTCGTTTCGTGGCTAGTAGCTATTCGGATCTTATAGAATATAGTAACTATATCGAGCTTCGTAAACCACTTAGCTCGCTTTAGGTTTCGGAGTATCTCCGTGATTAGTAGGAGAGGATAGCGGTCTTTTTAGGTAATTATATTTAAGGTATAGTAATCGTAATAGAATCGTAACCCTCCTCCTAGCTTCTTTATAAATAGAACTAAAGCTTTAGCGGCGGAGCTGCTAGCTTATATAAACCCCTTATCGATAAGGTCGGTAAGGGTCTTCTATAAGACTAAGAGTTCCTCTTTAGATATATTATAAAGAGGGCCCTAGGGTAATTCTGGCTCCTTATTATTAGGCCCTTATATAAGGTTTATTTCGTGGTTAACCCTAGGTTAATAAGGGGGAAGGCGGTTTACTTATAAGTCGGAGAATAGGTCCGGAAATTATCGTAGTATCTTTTCTAGGATATACTTCCGGGGGTTAACTAGGGACTTACCTCGGAGGGCCTTATCGATATCCTTAATACTAACGGCATAAAGCGCGAGTTCCTCTTTACCGAACCGTTATTTTCTTTATAATCGCTATATAATACCGGCGAATACCGACCCGGTCACTACTTAAGCTCCACGGATAGCTCTAATATTATCGGGTTCTTCTTCGCCTTAGAGTCGGATATTTATCCGGGCCACTCCGTGGTAGAGGCGATATCTCTTCGCGTAATAAGTAATATCGTTATATTCTATTTATAGTTTTACTAGGAATATATTATAATCTAATCCTAGTATTATATAAGCGAATAGTCGTTATATATATCCACTAATCTTAAGATCGTATACGGCGATACCGGAACTCTTTATAGACCCTATAATATCGGAGAACCCCGAGAAGGGTCTTTTAGTCTTATCGACTAACAGGAGGCGGAGGGACTTTATAAGATATTCACTTATAGCTATATAATAGTTATATCCAGTATCTATAAGAGTAATAACTAACTTTTTATTAATCCGTGCTTATATAAGAGCTAAATAACTACTACGTGACTATAATATAAACTCTTTCTAATCCCTTTATTCCTCTATAATAGGCTTTAGTACCTATTTTCGTACTAAAGCTATTCTTTTTCCGAGTCTTTATTATTATCCGTGACTCCTGTATAGATCGTCTTATTATCCGAGGCTACTAAGACCTTCGCTACGCGGTTCTCTTTATAATCCTCGGCGTCTTTTTTCTTTAAGCGGTATTTTCTAGTAAGGTATCCTTTCTTTCCGTAGTTATAGCACTCTCTTATCTCTTTTTTCTTAGTCTATATTCGATTAACTCCTCCTATCTTTATATCGCCGTCGTGATTATAAGTATAACTATTATTATTACTATTATATAGCGCTTAGCCGAACCGTGGCCTTATAGCGAGGGCTTTGAGTCTCTAAGCGATGCTTTACACTTTGGTTACCTAAGCATAGTAGTTATTCGGTAGTTTCGTGGTGATAAGGGCGGCGTGGAGGCGACTACTAAGAGCTCCCTCTAGGAATATAATCTTTGTAGTATTATCCTATTAACCTCCCCCGGCGATAATAAGCTATTATTCGAAACCGGGTATAAAGCTTCTAAACGCTTAGTCTTCACGCTAGCGTAACGTTCTTAGGGCGTTAGCCGCGCGGGGTTATTTATTAACGTTTTTGTATATACGGTTAAGGTAATTAAGGAAGTCTTCGAGGTCGTATTAACTATCGGTTCCGCTTACGGCCTAAAAGGAGGCGATAACGCGGCAGGGAGCTTTATCTAAGCAGGCGTTAATAAAATACTATTTCTCGCGAGCGTTCTAGAAGAGATATTAATCGAGTAGGAGCTTTTCGCGAATCTCGGACGACTAGCTTACGTACTCGGAGCGTTTACTATTAAACTTCTAGGGTAATAGAAGTGCTTTAGTCCTAAGGTTCGGAATAAGCGTTATATTAGGCGTGGGCGTAGTGACGGGCGGCTAAGGGCCCTATATAGTCTTTTCCGATAGTATAGCGAGATAAGGCGTGGTTATACGTTATTGGTTTTATATCGCCTATAATAGCTAGTTAATAGCGTTCTGTTATTCTTAGATCTAGGTAGTTAAGGTCGCGACTTAAGTCTATAAAGGGTTAATAATCTCCCTCCTTTACTCTATAGCCTTAGGCGACTCGCCTACTAGGCGTGACGGAGCGCCGGGAGGTAGATCGAAATAATAGTCTATCTTTATTAGCGTAGCGTATAGGTTTCGCTAAGCTTTAGATATATAAGCGGCTGGTCACGAGTTGTTTATAGAGTAAGGCCGAATAATTAAATTATCTAAAGCTAAGGAGAAAAAAAGGAAAGGGGAAAACTCTATAGGTGCCTACGACCTAAATATAATATCGCGGCGACCTACTAGGAGCATACTATAATTAGTCGGAAGATCCGGTGCTCTACCGGATTATCTCCACGGGGTTAGCCCGTAATAATAGGTAGGAGTAATAGATATATAGGGACGCCTCTATATAAATAAGTTAAAGGAGCTTTTACCGGGTTATTTAAAGGAGGTGGAAGAGAAGTTTAATAGAAGCTATATAGACGTTAAATAAAAGGATATACTAATAGAAGACGCCTATGAATAACTTTAACTAAGTAGCTGTTAAATAGCTGCTTAGTTAGTGGGGTGTGATATATAAGCTAGGCGAAGCAGGTTCGGAATAAGTTATTCCGGGCCTGGAAATAGGAGTAGGCCTGCCGTAGGAATAAGAGCAGGATTTTAGTAAGCAGATCAGAGATTTCCATAGAGTCTATTAAATCAATAGATCGATCGCCTAGATTACGCGCTTTTGAGTTATACGCTATTTATAATAGACATCGCCTTGTTATTGGTGATGTTGTTATTGTTGTTGCGTAGTCGCGTTGTTGGTTAAAGTTAATTAACGATAATCTTAGTAGCTTAATAAGTTGAATTAGTAATCGTTCTTATGTGTGGTCTACGAAGTAAACCTTGATTGGCTGGAAAGGTAGGTTCTACTAGAACTATAGTCGGAATATCTAAGTGATACACTCGGAATATCCAGTCTCTTAGCTATATGATCTTAATTATAAGTAACTAAACGACTTTTATAAAGTACGGTCACTTTATTATAAAGGGTACTACGCCCTTTATATACTCTAAACTAATTATTACTTAGTAAATATATAGGAAGCCCCTTCTAATACAAGTAGCCACCTAGTGGTTAGGCTCTAAGCACCTAGAGTCTCTGCGCGAGAGGCCTGTATAGCTTAATAACTATAAAACACTGCTCCTCGTCCTGTATAAAAGGATTCCACTAATATATACTAACTAAGTATATCTCTGACCAGCTAGTACTGTACGATCTGTAAGGGAATTTAAATAGGGCGTACTTATTCCGACTATAGTATTTGTTTATTCTGACTAGGGTACTATTTTCGCAGCCGGCCCCAACCGTTCACGACGTCTTCTTTATCTTTTATAATCATCTATCTATCTTTAACGCCCAATACCGTCGAAATAGCGCGTTTTTCGCTCGGTTCTTTGTATAATAATGAGAATAAAGCCGTGATCGCCCCTGAAATAGGCAGGGTAAGGGTTGAAGTGACGGATAACGTAGAGGAAGCGGTCGGGGTTAAATAAGCCCAACTTCCGTGAGAGGCAACTTAATCTTACTAGAATCTTAGTTAAATAAGACTATGCATAGGCTATAGGAAGAGCTAGAGAGGTGTGTGTAATTATGTTATAGTTTATTCGAGGAAAGATACGACATAGTAGGTTATAATTAAATTAATTTGTCGGTTAACGATCGTATTTAAGCTTAAACTAATTGATTAAAAGAAATATATGCCGCTGGCGCCGGCTATAAAAATAGTGCTCTAGTCGGAATAAGTCCTCCCTTAAAATAAGGAATAACCTTAGTATATAGTAAATAATATATAAATAGAATATATCCTCTAAAGGGAAGGATGTGACTCCTGCTCTATATAGCCACGGGAGAACCTCGGTGTATCTAGGGCTAGACGCTATACTGACTATAGTGCACGGATAGTACTAGGACTAATCTCGTACTATATACTCCTTGCTACTAGTATGGTACTAGTACTAATCTAGCTCTATACAGACACTAGTGGTAGTATAGTATAAGTATTAATCTAGCTATATACGAGCCTTAGTACTAGTATAGTACTAGCACTAATCTAGAGCTATACTATTATAGTATAGTATAGTATTAGATAGTGTTAATATTATATATATAATAAGTACTAACTATAATAATAATAGGCATAAAATCTAAGTTAAAGTAACTAGTGTGTGTGTGTGTGTGTGTGTTTCTATTTCACGCCTTGGTAGTAGCTAGTGAAGACTGGTACTGTGTCCTGTTATCGGGATATCGGGCGGTATAATATCTATATATCTATGCCTAGGCCGTATAGTACGAATCGCTTAACTCTATGCCTACAAAACTATACTAACTGATAATATCTATACTATATAGTTAAACAAAGTACATAAGATAAAAGAAAGTGTCTGGGTCTCGCTGTATACCCCCGGGGGTCTATATACTTATAGTTAGCCTACCGCTACTATTTATTATCCACTATCCACCTTCCAGCTAATATTCCTTGTATTCGAAGGTATTAGTCAGATCATATTAAGGAAGCCCGTTATATCCGCTAGCGCGGCGGAGGCCGCGCTGTTTATCAGGATCTCTATAAGCGTCTCCTGGGGGTTAAATCGGCGAGTCTTCCTCCCGCCTTCGTAGTGCCAGAGTTTATCTGGCTATCTATATAAGCTCCTAACCTTATAACAGCAGGCAAAGTGCGCTCGGGTCTTCGCGTAGCCGTAGACGTAGCGATTGTGATAAAACCTTTAATAATAGTCTTTAAAGTCCCCGTGCCCAGTTCTTACTTAAATAAGGCGTAACAGGGTCTTACGGCGTAGGGTTAGTTCTTTCGGTTCTCTCTAACTAAACCCTAACTTCTTCTATACGGCTGCTTTATACCGGTATAACCGGGACTTAGCGTGCTAGTTTTAAAGCCTGGTCCTATAACGGGCTATTATAATACCTTTTACCCTAGCCCAGGTCAGCCTCTTATTTTCTAGAGGGATTCCCTGGGTGCTATACTAGCGAGCTATAACGAGGTAATTACATAGCCGTCGGTATATAGTCGGACCGATAGCAGCGCACGGACTACCGATCCGAACCTATCTTTATAGAGGTTAAGGGATATAGTTTAATCCCTTAAGTTAAAGTCTTAGTTTAAAGTTAGCGCTTAGTTAATAAATATACTATAATCACTCTATGATTCTAAGCTACTAAGCCTTTTCTATAATATCTTTTTCTTAACTAAAGTTTACAGACTTTCCTTTTATTATAACTCTTTAATTTACACACCTTTAAGGCAGTTAGGCCGCAGATACTACCGAGAAGGACTCGCGGAATAAGCGTCCCCCTAGGGGGAGCTAGAGAAGTAGATACCGGGCAAAAGGTGCCTATTATGGCAGAACTAATAATAACAGGGCCTAAGCAGGAACTAGATGAAAATAATAAATTAACGGATACGCTAGTTATACTCGGGTCCTGAAGATAGTAGTTTATAGGTTAATTAGCGATTCGTCGGTAGCCCCTTAACGTCGACGTCTACGTAAAGGGGGTTAAGTACGATATTCTCGTAATACCTGTAATAATAAAGCGAAATTAATCGTGTAATTATAGAGAAGCTCGCTGAATAACTAACGCCCCGGCGCGATTACGAAAAACCGCTAGTATATAATTATAAGCTAATTAAAGAGTCATCTATAGTTATAGAAATCGACGATTAGCTAGTAGCGATTAAGGCTAGGAATGGTTTAGGCCCAGTACTCTAGTACTATAATAGATCGAGTAGGCTTTAATAAAGCTCGAATATACCTTCTAGACGTCCTAGAGGGCCTTACCTTAGCCTATATCGATAAGCTTAGCTATACCAGGGGTAGCGGCGTTAACGGCCAGGGCGTTAGCGGCGGCGGTCTTCTTCTAACGCTTACTAAGAGTCCTAGCTATACTATTAGCACTATTAGCGGCGCGTTTCTTATTACTCTTAGAAGCTAAAATTGTCGGATAACTCTAGGATAATAGTTAGCTTATATTCTAACTATAAGTTAAACGGTATAGGAGGAGCTTATAATAATACAAAATGAAGATAGTTATAATAAGAGAATAAAGCTAGGACAAAAAGATCAAAGTTAGTAATAAGACGCGATATAGACGGATAGGAAGAACGAATTTATATAAAGCCGTCATTAGCTAGCATCGACATTATCGCGGAGTAGCGCGGGATTATTTATAAAGCTAGGTATCTAAACTAATAAAGTTAATTAGAATAGGGTAAAAAGCGGAAAATATTAGGAATAGGATTATACGAAAAATAGAGTAGGATATCTATAAGGTTAGGAAGGACTAATCTCCTATTTTACTTATATAAAAGGAATAATAAAGGTAACCCTATAACTAAAAGGAATGACTACCCTAGTATCATAATAAAGATACCTGTAGGCCGGCCTTATTAAAGGCATTTTGAATAATAAAGTAGTCGGTAAAGGATTATATTATACCTAGAATAGGATTATTATAAAGAACGATATTCCGGAATAGGTAATTAAAGGAAGGAATATAACGGGCAGATTAGGCTAAAGTTATAATAGAGTTATTAGGCGGACCGGGATAAAGAGGATATAGGGGAATATCAGGTCGGAGGGAGATATAGGAATATTAGATTAGTATTCAGGTTTCCGGGACGGAAACTATAAAGACGGAGCGCCCTATTAAATGCCGGACCTCCGGTACCTAAGTACCGGATAGTTATAACTTATAATAAGGTTCTAGACCGGCGTAAGTCACTAGAAACCACAGAGTATCTAGTTCTGGAACCTAACTTAAAGCTAGCTATAACGTGGTCGGCACCTAGGATCGAGTCGGGTTATCGCTATAAGCTAATAGATAATAATCGAACAGGCAGAATAGAATCTCATACTAGACTAAAGCTAGCTAGTATATAGATAAGAAAGGATAGATAGCCCCTCTTAGGATAAGGAGGCTAGCGATTAATTTAACTCTTCGGCACCCCCTACCTTCTAACTTAAGTGCGATCACGTCCTGACTACTAAGTGCCTTTATTCTGATTATCTTTTCACTCTTCGCGATCACCCACTTAATAACCTGTAATACTTAGCCGGTTTAGGCCTAATAATTATCGTGCCTCCGGCGCCTTATACGGTAACGATACTAATATCTATAGTTTTAGTAATTAACCTTTTCTTTATCGCTAAGTATTCGTTAGTAATAATTGCCTATAATAGTATTAAACTGTACCCTAAAAGTTCATGATTCTAGAATTAGTTAAGGTATTAACACGGCGTATAAGCCTATAAGTCGTTTACGAAGTCCTTATTTATTTTCTAGTTACTATTAAGGAAAAGGTCACTATAACCTACGAATTAAGTTTATATTTTTATATCTAATAATCTTTCGGCGACTTACGCTACCTTATAGTCGTCCTACCTTTTATATATATGTTTTCCATGCTTTTAGTACCTTTTTCAGATCTCCAAAGCGCTTTCTGGATAGTCCTCTAGTTCCTAGGTAGTATACTTTACCTGTAACCTGTATACTTTATAAAATATAATATCCTATAACTGAAGATATGTTTTTATCTTCTATTTATTTTACTCCTCCTCTAGAAGCAGAATATCCTTCGTCGATACCTCTATAGCTACTCGGTCCTTCCATGGTTCTAATAAGGATACCGGGAATATATTATATATATGCGCGTATTATATAGAAAGGCGAACCCTATACGCCTACTCGCTAATTCTCTTAGTTACTTATACCCGAATATATCGCGGTGCTAGCTTCGACTCTTACTAGAATCGGAAGTGCTTTATAGGTAGTTTAACGATATCGCCTACCTTATACTATTACGGTTAGTGGCATTTATTATAGTGCCGACCCTAATACTCTATAGCACGCGCCTAGTATTCGCGAACCTTTCGCCGAACCTCTATTAGTTTATTAATATATTCCTAAACGTCCTATACCCGGGTATTATCCTTAAGACGTATATATTCCATTATACGTGGATAGTACTCGTATAACGATTTATATAATAAGATGCTAAGCGAGAAATACTTGTTATTATTATAAGCGAACCCTGCTTCTAGTAACTATATAGGCTAGTATATTATCACGTTATTAGCGATTATTTATAAGTACGTAATTAGAAACTAATATATTTATTCCGTCTAACTATCTATTTGTAGGTAGCATATAGTAAATAACCGCTAAGCGCTCGCCTATTCGCCGCAGAACTGTATATAGAACCAATTAATAACTAGTTTATCCGGATTCATTACTATATCCTCCGGGCTACCGAAATAATGCTTAACCTTTTTATATAGTGACGCCGCTAACCAGGGTATTATTAGGTCTTTCCGCGGAGTAATAAATAAAGCGTGTTTTATATACCGGTTAATAATTACTAAGATAGCGTTATACGTTTACTTATTAGCCCCTTTTATAGGCGGCAGGCCTATAGTAAAATCTATAGTAATCTCTTAGAACGAGTATATAAGTAATAGTAGCGTTTATAGTTAACCGTACGGCTTATATTATAGTATTTATACTACTTAGCAAGCAGAATATATAGCGATATAATCGCGAACCTCCGCCGCTAAGTCGCTCCTATATACCCCCTCCTAGGGTTATTATAGTGTTATTATGGGACCTATGCCCTTAGCGGACCCTATATAGACAGTACTAACCTTCCCTTATATAATAGTATATCCTTTTCTCTAAGACAGTACCCAGCTCTCCTTTTAACCTCTCAGTGAATATTCTCAGTTAAGGATATATAATCCGGGTTAATAGTCTATAGTCCCCTAACTAAATCCTCTAGCTCCTCGCTAACTATATACCGACCCCCTGTTTTAGTCCTAGCTAGCTCTTTAATTATAGTACGTGGGATATACTAATCCATTATTATAGTAAACCCTAGCCTTAGCCTTAGGCGTCGGTAATATCTTTTTGGCGACCCTTCGCTAAGTAATCGCCCTATACCTCGTGTCTTATATGCAGAAGCGTGTAATAATAGCGATAATAATACGCCGGGTACTATTAATATGATACAGGAGTTATAGCCCTTTTCTATTCTTATCTTTTAAGCTAGGCAGGGCCTCCTCCTATAGAGTTTATACCCGCTTACGCTTATTCAGCCTATATTCGGGTAGCGTTACCCAAGCAGCTTAAATATATATAATCTTTCCCGCGTTACTTATTAGGATAAGGTAGATACTCGCGATTAGTTAACGAACGCTTATTAGAGGGTCTCTAAGTAATCGTAATCTTTACGATAAGGTACGGAGTATATTATTATACAGCGTTTCGTCTACTATATAATCCGGCTATGTTAATAGGCTATTTACCGGGTTTATTTTACCCGGGTAGTGTTAAACCTCGAAGTTAAATAACGATAATCGGTGTACCTACTTAGCCAGACTTCTGCGAAGCTCCTACGCTAGTATATTTAGTATATTTAGTATACTCTTAAGCGCCTAATAGTCTATTAGCACTGTAAAGGCCTATCCCGTGCCCTCTAGATGGTGGTGCTAATACTCGAGGCTCTTTATTATAGCTAATAGCTCCTATTATCCTATACCCTATTGTCACTCCGTCTGGGAAAGCTTCCGCGAGAAGTAAGCGACCGGTCGCTATCCCATCTTAAACTTCCAACTTATAATCCCGTATACGGCCTATTCGAGGCGTCCGTCTTAACCCTCGTGTCTAGGACCAGCTTCTAATAATATAGAATAGTCGTTATACTAAAAGCGACCTTTAGTAACTCGAACGTCCGCTTAGCGTTATTCGGGAACTTAAAGGGTCCTTTTTTCTTACCCGCTTATCTATCTTTTAGTAGTATAGGTAATAGCGTTATTAATTTAGAGTATCCTTCGATAAACCTTTTATAGAAATTAATAAAACCGAGGAAGACTTGGATACTATAAAAGGATTCGGGCGCTAGCTACTCGGTGACTATATATATATATACCGGGTGTATTATAATCCCCTCAAGGCTTATTATAAACCCTAAAAAGTCTACTTAATCTTAGTAAAGCCTATATTTTAATGGTTTCGTATATAGCTAAGCTCTATAAAGCTAATCTAAAACCTTCTTTAGGTCCTTTATATACTATTCCTTTAGCTTAGAATATATAAGGATATTATTAAGAAAAGCGATATAATATATATCTAGTAAACTAAAAAGCACTTAGTAAGTATATGCCTAGAAGGTGGCGGGATTATTCGTTAGCCTAAATCGTACAACCGTATACTTATAGTGCCTATACTGCCTTTTAAACGCCATTTTACAGTAGTCCTCCCATTTAATCCAGATTCTATAATAGGTATCTTAGATATCCACCCTCGAAAAGTACGTTACCCCGGTAAGCCTATCTAATAGCTCGCCGACTAAAGGTAGAGGGTACCTATTCTTAATCGTTATAGCGTTTAACCCTTAATAATTAATATAAAATCGTAAATCATTATCCTTCTTAGGCATAAATAATACCAGTAGGCTTACCGGGCTTATCGACTATTAAATATAACTGCTCGCTATCTCTTTAGCAATATACTGTTTTAGCTCCTTTATCTAAGCTTAAGATAAGGGATAAATAACGGCCTGAATAGCGGATCCTTCCCGTTTCATAAGTTAATCGTATACTCGCTGTCCTTTAATAAGGGCGGCTCCTCCGCAGCCTTTTCCAATAACACGTCCTAGTAGTTAGCGATTTCCGGCGGCAGTTCGACGACTAGTCCGTATATTATCTTATTGTTACTCATAGATGGAATAGTTATATCCGGCGTACCCGGTGCGGTAGTAATAGCGGCGGCAATATATATTATATATGCCTTTACTCCCTTCTCTGTAACCTTACGAGCCTATAGCTTAGGGCCTAGAATCAAAATCGGCCTACAAACGAATATGCGGCGAGCTGTATTAACTATTATACCTTTTTAATTTATATTATTATTAAAGAGTAGTAATTATCCAGTACTCTTCGGTCGATCTGTATATAGGAAGACCCTCTTTAATAGGCGTGGCAATTCTTCTATATCTAATAGGGGGAAGGCTTTTGTTAAATTAGGCTACGAGGAGTAGGCTGTACGGGCGGAAGTGAGAAAAATCAGGTAAACGCTATTGAATTCGTAGATCCGTAGGGTTACTACTTGTTGCGCGAGTGTGTAAAGAACTGAATTCTGGGATTTCTTCCTGGATCCGCGGCTGATAAGAGACACTGAAAGATTGGGAGGCCACTATTACGTAAATAGCCTACGCAACGGTTATCACACCGCGTTATTAGCTTAAGAAATAACTAAAATATCATATTTATAATACCTAGTGTATTTATACTATATATATCATAAGCTAAGTAGATATACACGTATAATATGTATAGTATTATAGTATAAGTTAAGCTGGTTATAAAGTAGACGTCTAGTTATATAGCTATAACTATATACCATTTATTTTCACTTAGATATTGTACTTATTATTATTATAATTATTACTTATTATATATATAATATTAACACCCCCCCGTAACCTGACTCTTATATAATAAGTGCAGCTTAGTCAGGTTATAGTTATATTATAGCGCAGTAATCCTAGTCTATCTAAGACTAGAATACATAGAGAAAAATATTAGAAAAAAACCTCTTCTTTTTAATTCAAGAGAAAATTCAAAAACCCTTCTTATTGTTATATTATATTATTAAAAGAAAAGTTTAGAAAAACCTTTGATATCTAGGAAAGCCCGAAGGTACAACACCTAGTTATATCCCCTTGTAAAGACTCAAAATACTAAGTATTAAAACCTGGGTTTACATAACCATAAAATAAGTCTCTTTTACTAAACCTTTAGTTGTGCTATAAGCTATATTAAATTTCGTATTAATATATACGATCTTTATATTATTATTATATAGTTATTGCCTGTAGTAGTGATACTGCCTGTCGATATGCTTACCCGTTCATAGAATTCAGGGTTTTCGGCGAGCTTCTTTGCACTCTTATCATCTATTAAGATAGTAGGTATATCAAGAGATCTATTGTTATTATTATTATTATTACTGCCTCTTGTATTAGAATCTGGACTTAGATTCTGTAGTATATCTTTATATAGATTATAAAGATGAATTCCTTCTCTAGACGCTTCTGTGAGAGCCATATATTTAGCCTCTGTTATTCATAAAGCAACGACTTTTTGTTTAGTTAAGGTCTAATTAACGGGGTTATTTACTTCTACGTAGTAAACATATCCTAAAGTCGAGGTTCTATCTTCGATTATATCTGAAAAGCTAGTATCAGAATAACTGCAAATACTAAGGTCTTCTTTATTGCAGTTATAAAAGACCGCTATTAGGATATATATTTATATAAGCCTAGATTCGATTTAACGCATTAAAGTGCTCTTACAAGGGGTTACTTATATAGTAAGAGCACTAGTTAACCGCGTAGGTTATATCTAGTCTTAAATACAAGGCTAAATATAATAAAGACCCCATTTCCTGTTACTATTTATTTATATTATTAGTTAACGTTTATTTAGGATTTAGTACTAGAACCTTCTTATGTATATAAGGGCTATTAACCCTTTTTAGACTTTGTTAATATATCTCTCGAGTATTTTATTAGTATAAGGCCACTAACTTATCGAAAAGGCCTTTTTCTCTTTATTTATATTTATTATATGACCTAGAAAGGTATTTATTTTACCTAAGTCTTTAAGTGTAATATCTTTAGACATTTCTTTAAAGGAATATTCTAAAGCGTGCTTAGAAGGGTTTAGAACTACGGTATAGGTTAACTAGCATAAAAGAATAGCTCGTTCTTCTAGTCTTTTAATTTTATTATATTTATAAAAGGTAAAAAGTCTACTATCGTATTCAGAGACCCGGTAATCTAGTTTAAATATTATCTTAACCAGGTAGTAATACCAGAGTCTATGACTTCGTTTTAACCCGTATACAGCTTTATTAAGCTTATAGAGTATTATGTTATTTTCTAAACTGTCTTCTTTCTCGAAGCCTATAGGTTATATAGCGTAAATTAGTGTATCTATATCGGTATAAACGAACGCGTTGTTAATATTAAACTGCCCGAAGTTCTAGCCGTGTAACACGCCTAGTATTTGTTAGTACTATACCCAGAAAATAAAATATACCTATATACGGTATAGTACGATATACGAAACCTCCTATAAGTCAGGGACTTCCTAAGTCCTCCCGAGCCCTCTAGGGACGTCCTGAGTCTTCTAGAGTCCCCTAGGGACTTCCTGAGTCCCTAGGGACTTCCTAAGTCCCCTAGGGTCCTCCCGAGTCCCCCAGGGACTTCCTAAGTCCTCTAGGGTCTTCCCAAGTCCCCCGGGACCCTAGGTAGACCCACGGACTTCTAGGTAGGCCTACGGACCTTTAGGTGGACCCATAGACCTTTAGGTAGACCCACGGACCTTTAGGACCTTTAGAATAACCCACGGACCTTTAGGACCTTCGGAATAACCCACGGACCCTCGCCTATACTTTAAGAGTCCGGATACTAAATTAATAGCTTGAATAAACCGTAGGAAAGGACTATATATACTAGGCTGCCCGCCTCCCTCTTCCTTTCCTTTTTTCTCTCTCTCTCTCTGTATCTTACTTCTGTAGTCTTCATAGTCTTCTATAATTTAAACTGCCTCTTTTCCTCTAGATCTTCCTCTTCCGCTCTATCTCTTTGTGACCGTCGTAAAGTATTCAAGCTGGTTTATAGCTTTCTAGTCGGCAGGTAGTAGAAAGGGTTTCTAGATAATTAAGACCTAGAACCTGATTAAACCCCTAAATAACCCACCGAGCTTTATACTACATAGCTGGGTCAGAGCTATTATATTTAATCTCAAACACCCAACGACCTCCTACTACATGGTAGTCTTCTTTTATTTTATTATAATTATGAGGCGTGTTTTTTATAGTTATTAATTCCTAGATCTTTCTCTTTTCGAGTTCGGTTATTTCTGCCACTATCACGTCTATCAATTTCTCTTTATCTACGTAGTTTATAGCCTGTTTATAGGTAGCTGATTCGTTAAGAGAATTTATAGTTAAAAGAAATAGGGTATTCCCTTAAAACTATAGGTTTCTAAGTATTATATCTGTTGTAAGATACAGTAAGTGCGTATTATTATTATAGGATATTAAATTCTTATAGTCTGGTTTGGATGGGTATAAAGGTAGTTAGACTTCTAGCCTGGTACTTAGGCTACTGTTATTATTCTTAGCCGGGTTATAGTTTATATTATTAGTATTATTATCAACAGCTAGAACTTTATACCCCGCTGCCCGTAGACTCTTTTGTCTATTATTATTATTCTCCTCTTCTTTAGGTTAAATAGACTTAATAATGTTTCGAAACGCGCGAAGGAATATTGTATGAAAATTAACTGGTATTCTCACGAAAGGTGATTCCTTTATTATACTTAACGGGTTGATTAGACCCATGGTTAGAAACCTGATTATATGCCTGAGTATTAGTATAAGGAGGGAGGTTATTATAAATAGTTTCAGGCGTATAGTTATCTTTATAGTTAACTAAAGAAGAGTAAAGAAATTGATTTTCTAAGACATAAACGTCTCGAAACCAACCAGTCTTTGTAGTTACTGGGTTATAAACCTTGTAGTTATAGTCATTAAAACCTATTAAAGCACCTTGTAGTGCCTTTATATCTAGTTTCTTTATATTCCGGTCGTTGTTTTTATAATCAACAATAGAACTCCAAACCCGTATATTATTACTATTAGGTTTCTGACCTTATAAAAGCTTATAGGGACTCTTAGAATTAAAAGCCAAATTAGGTGATCTGTTATATATATAAACCGCTTAGAGAACAGGATCATTCTAAAAGTAGTTAGGTAGCCCTAAGTAGAAAAGAAAAGCTCGAACATTTTGTATTATAGTTCTTATAACTCGTTTAATATAGCCTTAAGCTTTATAAGTATACGATGGTTCTATATTATATTTTACGCCTATAAACAGACGTTAAAAAGAGGCGTCATTAAATTCTTTTCCACCGTCTATATCTACATCTTTATAAAGAAGTGATATTTATTATTATTATTATTATTATTATTATTATTATTATTACTATTATTATTATTATTATTATTATTATTATTATTATTATTATTATTATTATTATTATTATTATTATTATTATTATTATTATTATTATTATTATTATTATTATTATTATTATTATTATTATTATTATCTACCTAAGCTTTCCACTTTTTTATAGCTGTTTCTATTATTTATTTATTTCTTCTTACCCCGCTATCTTTTTTACTACCTAGGTAGTTTAGGAGCTAGAATTATAACTATACACTCCTTCTCTAATGTCTATAGGGGGCAAAACGGTAGTATAAGACTTAGGGAACTGGTATAAGTCTTAGATAAAAGCCCCTATACTCCCCTCTTTTAAGGATTAGTGCCTCGTGCGGGGCTATACCGGCCCCGATGCTAACTTATCTACTAGTACGAAACTCGCGGCTTCTATACTAGGAAGCCTTTAACGTTTTTGCCCGTAGCGGCTTTAAAGCCGACTATATGCTTCGATTAACGGCACGCGCATGGTTATCCTCTTTTTGTTTTTTATACGCCCCGTATGCCCTAGGGCTAGCCCCTGCGAGGCTACTACGGGCTAGTGTGTGCGCTTCCTAGGGTATAAAGCTCCTAAGCTTCTCCTGCTTTCTCTATATAGCTATAAGTAGGGCCACCGTAGGCTATATGCCTTCGTAAACGCTTATATAATAGTATAAGAGGCAGCCTCCGTATCGTGGAAGTAACGCCGCGTATTTTACTTACGCGCTTAATAATAGCGCGGTACCGTCTTCTCGTTTTTTAATAGTGGGGCGACTAACTCCCCTATAGCACCTATTATCGACTAGCAAAGCAAGGCAGAAGGTGGGTCTAACGGGCCCCCAGTTTAACCCTTATCTACGTGCTAAGGCAGATAAGGGCCCCTAAGAATAGGTTCCGAGTAGCGTAAAAAAGAAAAGGGGTTCCTTTTTTATATGCGCCTCTAGCCGGATTCGAACCGACCTAGTTACCTCGACTATATACTAGGTGCACCACTATTACACTATAGAGGCTTTTTATAGCTGTTATAACCGTCGTTTCTGACTTATCTACGACCAGTTATGCCTATAGAAATCGGGTAAAACGGTCTAGTATAAACAAAATCTAATACTTTTTATTATAAGAAAGAGGGTCGATTAGTCCGTAAAGATCTATCTAAACCTTTTCTTAATAGAAAAAGTCTTTATATTTATTAACTAAATCTTATTTGCAAGTGTAATAGACTTAGTTCTTTTATAGGCATTATAGCTCTATAGTTTAGTTAACTCTTCGTTAGTTATATTAAAGTCTTTTTTAAAGAGTATTACTATAGAGACTTTTTAAGACAGCAGGGTTAATATAACTCATTCTGTTATACCACAGTGTTAAGTTTTCAGTTATAAAAGTAGTCCTTCGACGGTTATTACGGTCTCTTTGTTTATAAAGGTCTTTTTAATGCTTCTTTATTATATTATTACTAAGTTAAGGTTTAACTAACCCTTTTCTTTGTTTATGTAGTTTCTTTAAAACCTATCCTTTAAATTTATAGAATCTCTTTATTCTAGTTAACTCTTAAGACTATTCTTTAGGTAAAATACATCTTTATAACAGTTTCTTCATATTTTTTCTAGTATTTATTATATTTATATTCTAAGACTTAACCCCCCGTACGATAGTGCCCGTGTATAGCCTAGTATAGCACGTTATAAAGCATAGCCATTATATAAAGAAAGAGGGCCTTTTTATTATTTAATAATAAGAGCTTTTTGTTTCTAGTAAGACCGCGAGCTTTACTATTAAGACGAGAGAGACTAAGAATATTCGTGCCTATTTCCGGTATATAAAGCGACTCTTTTAAAACCAGAGGCTTTTTAGTATCCCTGAATTTTATTATATAGTCTCCTTCACCTTATATCTTTATTTCTTTTATCTAACAGTAACGAATAGTTCTTTCTTTTATTTCATAAGTAGAAAAGAGTATTTGATTTATAATAATATACGCCGTAGCCCCGCTACCTACACAGAAATTTAGATGTAATTTAATACCATTTTCTACTGAGATTTAATAAATCTTTTCCACTAACTAATCTATATTAAGGTTAGTATTATTATTCTTTTGATTATTAACTTTAAAAGAGATAATAAATACCTGATCTATATCTATCAGATCCTTTATAAAAGGATTCGGATGTTTAGAAAAGGAAACAGAGGAGGGAGGACGTCTTTAAAAATAGCCACTGTCTCTTTATCTTTATTGTTATCTTCCTATTGTTTTCTTATTCTTTTTCCTATGGCGAATTATGCAATTAATTCTGCTAATCTAAAATGATATTAACCATAGGAGACTCGTCGCTATTCTCCTGTTCTAAAGACGTATGTAAGGCATGCTATTCCTTTGCCTTTAATATAAGGTTTATTATACACTTCTCTCTTCGAGAGAGACTCGTCTTCCCTCCTCCTTTCTTTTCCTTATCCTTTTAAGAGGACTAGGATTTCTTTACCCTATTCTAAGTATTTTTCCATAATCCTGAATTATCCTTTATTACCTAGTTCTTAGGTGCTTTTTTAGGATAAAAGATAATAGTTAGTCAGCATGTAGCCACACTTGTTATGGTTCTTATAGAAGACACTCTGCGTTTTCTTCTAGAGTTTCTTATTCTTCTATAAGTTTAAACCTTATATAAGGAGGGTATTTAACGGGTAATCGATCTTTGTTAAAGCGTCTATTAATTCCGCTATTAATTCATTTAGTATATAATTAGTTATATCGTAACGGAGAGCTTAAGCTATTTACCCTATTATCTATTCGTTCCTCGTATCGAGACCATTAAGAATCTAGGCAAAGACCACTTTATTAGAAAAGAATACAGCTCTTTAATTTAAGGTAAACAGTCTCTCTGATATTTTATAGAGATACGCCTCGAGATTAGGGAATTCTGATAGCGAGAGGTTAAAGAACGAGGTTAGGACGATATAGTCGGCCTGGAATCCTTTTGCTTTATATGAATCCTTTAGTTTATTCTATACCTTTAAAGCTTTATTTATTCCTGAGACCTGGGTTATGGGACCGTTTAAAAGAGCAGAGAGTATATCTCTAGCTGCCTTTAGAGACTCCTCTTTCTGTTTTATAGAAGGATTTACTAGAAGGGGCTTTATGACGTTATCTAGATATTTTCCTTTACGGGCGAAGTAGGCGTATATTGTTATAGTCTAGTTTTAATAGTCTATGCTACCCTCGAGCTTCCGAACAGAGATTTCTTTAACACTCTCTTATAAAGCTATTTTCAAGTAGCAGACCAGTATTTTGTATTATTTATTTAGATTAGAATTAACCAAGTTATTTAATAATTTATTTTTATTATTTTGTTTATTACTTTTTTTTTATTACGTTATTAATAAAGGATAAAAATGAAGAATATTAAGCTAAAGGTGTAATTCTGATTGGCCTAGCTTCGAAAGGTGGGTCTTAAAGTGAGTCTAAACGGTGAAGCTATTTATAGATTCAGCGGCACGAAGAAAATCAATGCTCGTATAACGCGAATAACAGGATTTCTATAGTCGGACTTTTTACTAAAGGCTTATATACTATATTACGATATCCTATTACTACAGGGAATGCAGTAGGTTAAGTGGCTTAATCAGTATAGCTATTATTTATGGATATATAATAGCTCTTGTGTTTAATCTATATATTCGTTTGTTTTCTTCTTTCTTAAAAAGTCCCTTCGTAAAATAAAGGAATAGTATATCCGATCGGGACAAAGAGTCTTATTCCGATCGTGTAGGTCAAATAAAGAGCTTAGTACGGCTCTTAGTAACCGTATTAGGAAAAATAAAGAGCTTTCACTATGGTATCGGTATAAACGGTTCGAGTCGATTAGCTATCTTTAGGACATAACGGTATTTCGTATACTCGGAGATGGGGATCTGCGACTGGGGGAGGATAAAGAGATAGCCTAAAAAAGGCACAAATGGCCTGAAAAGGCAAGGAGTCTTTTTAGTATTTCGGAATAGAATAAAAAGAGTAGAAAAGAGTAGATTTCCTTTTTTGCTAACCCGGGCTAATAAATTTTTATTAAATTAGGCTACGAGTAGTAGGCTGTATGCGCGGAAGAGAGGAAAATCAAGTAAAAGCTGTTGAACTCGTAGATCCATAGGATTACTACTTATTACGCGAGTGTGTAAAGAACTGACTTCTGGGATTTCTTCCTGAATTCGGGGCTGGCAAAAGGCCCTGAAAGATTAAGTGGCGACTGTTGCGTAAACAGCCTACGCGACGGTTATCACACCACGTTATTAGCTTAAGTAATAACCAAGATATCGTATTTATAATGCTTAGTATATTTATTATATATATACCGTAAGCCAAGTATATATACACGTATAATACGTATAGTATTATAGTATAGGTTAAGCTGGTAATAAAGTACGTCTCTAGTTATATAGCCATAACTATATACTATTTATTTTAACTTGGATATTATACTTATTATTATTATAATTACTACTTATTATATAGATAATATCAACAGGATAGGCTATATACTCTATGGACCCTTACCGGGCTACTATCGGAGCCTTTAATCTCTAGAGTCCTAACCTCTAAGAGTGGTTTTAACCCTAGGGGTTTTATTAATACTGCGCTAATAATATCTACCTACGTATAGGTATCTAAATGTATGCTAAACTAGATCTCCTTTTTATAGCAGATTATTATCGCTTTTGCTCTAACCACTTTATTTATAGCGATTACTAGCCGGTTATTAGGCATAGGTTAGCCCCCTTATCTATACTAACTCGTTTCCTAATGAATCGTATTCCTTAATCCGAATATCGTTATTAGGGTTATTATATATATAGCGTATATATTACTAACGCGGGCGCGACATTTCGCCGCCTTATTATTAGTTATCTGCTACTACTTATTATTATAGTAGTCCCTAGAACGGTGGCCCTTCTTACCGTAGTTATAGCACTCGCTAGTGAGTATACGCATACTCTATACTTATAAAGGCTCTAGGGCCGAGCCTAAGGCTTTTTAACCTAGTAGGGGCGCCCCCTTCGAGCCTATAGTCTTACCTGAGTTAGCGGGTATAAGCCGACTAATCGCTAGAGTGCTACCCCGACTAAACCGACTATCTAAACGCAAAAGGTTCGATAGGGTCCTTTTATAACCAGTATCCGATCGATTACTACTCTCCTTCTGAATAAGACTCGTATTCTAGAATAGCTATAGCTTTTAAGCTAGTATCACGGCCTTATCTAGCTTGGTTCTTCGCTCCCGTATCTTATCCTTAATATATAGGGGTAACCGTCTAAAGTAACTATAGGCACACTCTTTACTTCCGCTTATATCCTAGCTTAATAGCCTATATAAGTTATTCTATTATTCGAATAGCTTTATTAGTATTATATCGCCGGTTATTTATAGCTTATAAAGTTCTTTATAATAATACTACTATAGAGGGGTGGATCGGAGACCCAGTACCATATCGTTGGGACATCACGTGACGTTATAAGACGTGCGCATCGTTTTTTCTATTTGTCTTATATATTATATATACGTGGCGACGCCACCTAGATATAGAGGATACTTATTATCCTATATAATTATTATCCTTTTAACCCTAAGTTTTGCTACGTTTATTATAGGGACTCTCTAGGGAGACCTCATATTTCCATAGAGAGACCTTACACGTGACTTTTTATAGAGCAATAATAAAGGCGCTAAGCTCCCTAAGGTATACATACAATTTATATATACAGCTTAAGTAGATACCTGTACCTAACATGCCCGCCCGCAGGCCAGAGGGGCAATACACGTAAGTAGTTACGACTTGTATCTAGGTAGTACCATTATTCCTATGCCCCCTTCCTTCCCTGTACTAGATGTCTTAAGGGCCCCTTTTAGGCGGCTTTTACCTTGAACTGTCACCGACTTCAGGGAAATCGAGTAGTGGTGCAAGACTAGTACAACGAACAGTCAAGCGTGTACATCAAAATAAGCATAGTACTTAAGCAGCTCAGCGGCTTTATCATAGCCCCACAAAAATGTCACGTGTAAGGTCTCTCTATAGAAATATAAGGTCTCCCTAGAGAGTCCCTTATTATATTTACTTCGTTTAAGCTACGTTGCCCTGATTAGAGTAGCGCGCACCTCTAGGAACCTCTTCTAAAGGTCTTTTTGTTATATATGTTATTTTAGTTATATACACTTCGTGGTCTTAAGCATTCCTGTTATCGAAGACTTATCCGAGATTATACTACCTAAGCCGTTCTATATAGTAACGGCTTTGCCTTTCTTAATTAGTGCTTAGAGGCGGATCTATTCAGTGCCTAGGAAGTCCTGATTATCTGATTAGGGTAACCGAAAGTACTTAAGGGGAGTTCCGGCCTACCTAAACGAACTATATATTAATTACGAAAATAAAGAGGGAAGTATACGGCTAAGGGGCCGAGATTAAAATAAAGTATTAATATTTAAAATTAGTATTAAGATTACGATAATAGCCTAGGAAACCTGCCCCCCTATATAGCCTTAATAAAACCTAATAACTAGAAAACGGGGATAGATCCTCCTTACTAAAAATAAGATAAGAGCTATAGACGGGGAGATAGGCCCTTACCGCTGATAAGGTAAAGGTAGGCAGAAAAGCTAAAAATAGTTAAGAAAAAGGTATAACGAATAGAATAAAGAGTGGATTAACTATAAAATAGATTCCGGATATAGTATAGATATAGATATAGAGGGCGCGCTCCCTTACCGGAATAGGAAAAGCTATAGATATAGACTATTAGGGGCCGTAGAGCCTAGATATAAAAAATTCTTTTATTACGACCCTTTAAGTAGGAACTAACAAAGGCGTAGGGTTAACCTTATAATAATTAGGGTAATAAAGGCCTATATAAACGGCGGTAAGTCCTTAGCCCCGAGAATTTTAAGAAAGTCTAGTTATATAAGGCCTTAACGGTTAGAAGAACTTATCGAGGAGCCCTAAGATACCGCGCCTTTATAGACCCGGCGGTTAGGTAAACCTATTAGTGGATCCCGGATACGATTTAAGTTAAGCTCCTATAACGGCTAGCGATACCTTATCCTATTCTTTATAGGTATCTCCGTTAGTCTAATTATAGTGGGTTCCCTCCTAAGCCTTAGCGGAGAATACTTATATTATATCCTTTAGGGCCCCTAAGAAAAGGGCTCCTCCTACCCCCTATCGCTAAATAGAATTATGCTTAGACTTATAGACTTAATACACGATTACTTCTTATTTCTTAACCCTTTCTTTCTTAAAGACCCTAATTCCCCTAATCTGCCTAAACTAGTTACTATAATAGATTAGCCCCCCCCCCTTTTAATAATATAACGGCCTTATAGTGGACCAACTATTACGATCCTCCCCCTACGGTTATAGTCTATAGCGACTCTAAGCCTAACGATAATAGTATACATATAGTTATCCTAACCCTAGTAACCACGGTTACGCCTAATTAGGGTAACGCCGCTCCTACGGCTAACCCTCCTTTCGCGACCGCCTCGCTTAGGTAAGGGAATATAGACCCCGGTATTAGCCTGTTAACGACCGTCTTTTATAGTTAGGGCTCCCCGGTATCTAGCTATAGAGCCGTATCGGCTTCCCTTTCGCCTAGTTAGGGTAACCCGACCCTTATCGGCGGGCTAGCTCCCCCCGTTCCCCCTATTTCCCCTATTCCCCCTATTTCCCTTAGACCGAGCGCTCCTTAGTAGGCTTATACACCTACCATAGATATCGCGTTTTCTAACGATATCCTAAAGAACTTTAAGGCGAGCCTTACTATAAAGACGCTCGCGGCTATTTACTAGTATATTAGCCTATACGATAATAAGAAAACTCGAACTATTATCACGTCTCGCGCGCCACTAAACCCCTTCGCCGTAGGAGCCCCTCGCTTTAGTAGAAGGGCCCTATCTAACTTCCTTAGGGACTATAAAGACTATACTAAGCTTAATCGCCTTAGCGAGGCCGATAAGATCTCTTATATTAGCCTATTTATAGAGGCTAGTATCCGTCCTGCGGTTAATAAGATAATCTGATTAGTTAAAGTATCCGGTGGCTAATAAAAGCATTTAAAATAGCGGCTTATTAATAAATACTCTTACCTAGACCCTGATTAGTAGCTTAACCTCTCCGAATAAGTACGCTAGTTACGACTTACTTATAAGCACGAAAAGGTTAAGACTATTTAGTAGGTTAAGTAGCTATTACTAAGCGTTACGGTTTAGAGGTCGAGAGCTAATAAGGTTAGCGGCACCTTCGTCGAAGACTATAAGCTTCACGATATCTTCCTCGCTATCTTATATAAAGATATTAATATATAGCTTATTAACCGGATAAAGTGTAAGTTCGTTAACTTAAAGGACCGACTATATAGGTATTATAATTTATCGGAGATATTAAAAGAGTGGGTAAAAGACGTTTAGATAGCCGACGGGCGGCCTATTAATAAAGTGGCGAGTATTATAGATATTTCTACCCCTACGCTAACCACTAAACCGATACTAGCCGTTACGCCTCGGCCTAATTAGGCTAACCCGATAATATACACGCTAACTATCTTATAAAGGCCTACCGTGATACCTAAACCGGCCGTATAGATAAGGAGCGATATAGATAAGTTAATAGAGCTTTTAGAGAAATACGCTATCTTTATGGTTTACGATAGTATAGGCGTTATTTAGAACGCGGTCCCCTAAGTTATAGCCCTCTCGCGCCGAGTAGGAGCCGATAAGGTTAACGCGATCCTAGCTGCCGACCCTTACCTAAAGACCCTATTCTACGCCGCCTTAAAATAGTCTACTTTAGAGAGGCAGGACGCCGCTCCGGTAACTTATTATATTACCCCTGATTAGACTAATATCGGTATATATAAGGACGATATATAGTATAGGCGAGGGCTACCGCGGTATAGGAATAGGAATTCCTACCCCTATACCGGCGGCCCGTTATAATACTACCCTATTAATAACTAACCCCTCCGTTACTTTTATTATAGATAGGAGCGTTACCGCCACGAGTAGTGCGCGGTATTATAGCTAAATAAGACCCAGCACCTAGTCTGGTTCCGCTATCCCGACTACCTCGCCTTAAACTAGAATAACGAGTAGCAGCCCTGCCCCTAGGATATATACCTTAAGTAGTAAGACTAGCCGTACCGGCGGTTAGTCCTTTACTAGCTTAGTATACGCCTTTAAGGGAAGTATAAAGACCTAGCTAAAGCCTATTATCTTAGCACTAACTCCGGAAGCCTCCCTATTAAGATAGAAGACGTTATAAAAGTAATATTAGACTATTATACTAGGCTAAAGGAGGAAGAAGCGAAGGCTAAGTCTCCCGTAACGAGTACTAGTATTAATTTCGTGTCTATTATATCCGATTATTAATAGGCGGATATCTATACCGCGTCGAATAATACTCGGAAAGAGTAGCCCCCCTCTTAGCCTCTTTACACGACTAGGAGTAGGAGGATTATTAAACCCACTCCTAAGGTTATCCGTGTCCCTAATTAGGTTATTAAATAGCGCCTATAGAAGTTAAACCCTGGTCCTAGTTACCGGGTGCTAACCCTAATTATAACTAAGGTCGTTAATAAAGAAGTGGAGATAGATAAAGCGCCGATATAGCCCGACTAATAATAGCCTAAGGCCGTTAATAAGGGTAAAGGTAAGGCTAATGCCTCCGCGGATAACCCTTATAACCTAAAGTAAGTATAGAAAGACCTGGATAGGTAAATCAGGGATCTCTGGATTAAAGTTCCTTTATAGTATTATCTTATTAACGACCCGGATATAAGACTAAGAAATAATAAGAGGATACGCGCTACCGAAACTAGTTAACCGTAGTAATATATTATTCGCCTAACCGCTAATAAAGCCTTCTTTCTTAATAAACGAGGTCCCCTTAGTATACCTCCTCCCCCGCCTTCGTCTAAAGGGTATACCGTCTTATTTACCCGACCTAACGATACTAGCTCGAATACCCTTACTATTATTAAAAGGGAGGCTATTCCTAAGACCGATAACCCTCTGGTTATTACCTGATATATAGTCTCAAAGTGCAGGCTTACTTATAAGGGTGCCTTAACGTATAACCCCGATATTTTTATTAAGGCTATTATCGATATAGGGGCCACCTTTAATACTATCTTTATAGACACTATAAAACGCTTTAGTTTAGAATATTATATTAGCTAGACCGAGATCCGGATTAAGGGTGTTAATAACCGAGAGGGATAGCTATATATAGGGTACCTTTAGGAGGGTTTATAGGTCGGCGAGCAGAGTAGTGTCTTTAACTTCTAAGTTCTCCCTGGTCTAGGGCCCGATATACTACTTAGTATACTATAGATCTAGGAGACTAGAGCGTCCTTTTTTTTCCGGGATAGTTAGATCGATACCGACTTTACGCTTAGTAATACCCGTATTCTTATACCTATCGCCTATCGCGAGTGGATTAAGGAGATACCGAGGAACTAAAGCTAGCCGAACTACGAGGCTAATAAGAGGCGTCGGATCGATAAAGATCGGTCTGATTAGGCTAATTAATATTAGCTTTAGGATAACGACCCTACCTATTAGCCTAGGGCCGCTGCCTCGCTATCTATTAAGGAAAAGGCTAATTATTACCCTTTAGACGTTCTAGAGGAGGGCGATAAGATTTAATATATAATCGGGGACACTAATATAGTATCTTTAATAGCCTTCGTATTCTCTAAGGAGATTAAGCCACTTTTGCTAAGGGTATACGTGGCCTTAAGGGCGATGCTACGGAATTAGGGCTAAGGGTATAGGAAATACGATAAGGAAGCCCGATAATACCATAAATACCGTTTTCTTCCTCTATTACTATATTTATTTATAAGTCCTTATCGTAGTTACCCTGATTAGCCTAATTTATACTAAATCACTTATACTAATTTTAAGTCGGAAGCGTGAAAGTCTTATTAGTTATTAGCGTTATCGGCTCTAAGAGCCGAAGACGCGTGTATTACTAGCGCTGCTATAGTAGCTATAAAGAAGCTATAGACCCCGAAAAGAAGAAAGCACTAAGACCTGATTAAGGAAGTATACTATAAGCCTAATTAGGCTATCTATATTATATATAAGCCGAAAGCCCTTAAGATTTACCCTATAGATAATACGCTATCCGATAGTTCCGTCCCCGAAGGCGACCCCCTTTAGAAGCAGAAGATCTTAGCGGAAATCCCCGAGGATATATAGGAGTAGGAAGATAACCGTTTTATTAGCCTAATCACCCTAAAGTTCTTTAAGATTATCCCTCGCTTAAGACTTATAGAAGAGCGACTTAAAGATATCTTAGACTCTGCCGACTATCTGCTACCTATAGAAAAGGAGCTCTTAATAAAGACCCTCCTAAACTACGAAGCTACCCTCGCGTAGGATTAGTAAGAGTATAGAAGATTTAACCCTAGAGTCGCCCCGCCATAGAAGATTAAGGTGGTTCTGTATAAGGTATAGTAGGCGAAAGGGATCCTGATCCCTAGAGCCCTAGAGTCTATTATCGTTAAGATAATTAAGGATAGGAAGAATAAGGGGGTTATTAAGGAAAGCCACGCGGCCTATTATAACCCCTAGTTCCTCGTAAAAAAGAAAGACGGTAATATACGCCTTATTAACTCTGCCACTAAGATTAACGCTATTACCCTACGCGATACCTTTATCCCGCCTAGGGCCGACGAGTTTTCCGAGGACTTCGGTATATATAAGATAGTTTCCTTTCTAGATTTTTTCTCCGGCTATAACTAAGTTACCCTCGATAAGGAATCAAGGGACTTAATAACCTTCGCTATGGTTTTAGGACTCTTTAGGATATACACCCTTTTATAAAGGGCGACTAACTTAGTAGCCTAATTTATATATACTATAACCCGTATCCTCTATAACCTTATTCCCTAGTATTATCGACCCTTTATTAATAATATCGCGGTTAAAGGGCCGACCACCACCTACGACGATACCCTAATTAGACCTAGACTTCGCCGCTACGTGGCTAAGTATATTAGTAATATTAATAAAGTCCTTCTTAATATAAAGCTTACTAAAGGTATTATAGCTAGCGCTAAAAGCTAATAGTATTAGAAAGTAGCTATTATCGTGGGCTATATATACGGAACCGATAGCTATTCCCCTAAGCAGGCTAAGGTAGCTAAATTAACTAAGTAATAAAAGTACCGGACTATTTCCGAAGTCCGTTCTTTTCTTAGTCTCGCTACCTTTTACTATATCTAGATCTACCGCTTCGCTATTATCGTGGGGCCGCTAATAGACCTACTAAAAAAGAGTTCTACCTTCCTATAAAGCAAACCTTAGTAGTACGCTATAGATACTCTTAAAGTTACCCTAACCTTTATACCGGTCCTAATTACTATTAAGTACGGTAAAGGGGCTAGTATTACCTATATTATCGTTAATATATATATCAAGGGCTAGGGCGGAATCTTAGGCTAGTATATTAATAGGAAAAAAGCTATCGCCTAGTATAAAAGCGGTAGATAGAACCCGGCGGAGAAAGTTTATAACGCCGGTAAGCTAGAGCTAAGGGGAGTATTAAAGGTGCTTCGCCGACTCCGTAACTATCTCTATAAAGTCCGCTTTATACTAGAAATAGATACTTAAGCCTTAGTATCCTAGCTTAGTGGTTCTGCCACGGACTTACCTAGCGTATTTATTACTCGGTGGATTACCTAGATCCGACTTTTCGACTTCGAGGTTAAGTATATTAAGGGAACTAAGAATATTATAGCTAATAGACTTTTAAGGATACCTGCTACTCCGTCTAATTAGGCTAATAACACTATAGAGGGAGATATTAATAACTTTATTAACGGCCGAATCTTCTTTATAGATACGGATAAGAGGTTTAGTAACCCTACCCTGGCTAAAGATGTTTTAGACCCGGACGTTACTTAGAGCCAGTTCTCTTAATAAGTGGCCTTATATTTAATAAGCCTACGGATACCCTTTAGAATAGACCCTTATAACGCTTACCGTGTCCGAGATCGGTTAACCTGTGTTTTTATAAAGGATAGTCTGCTATAGATAAGAGTCACTAAGAAAGATTCGACTCTTAAAAGGTGGATTAATAATAAAGAGACTTAGGTTACCCTAATTAGGAGGGCCTATAATAAGTTAGGCTATTATATAAGGGATAGGACGTACTAAAAGCTCGCCCCCTTATATACTTAGGACGGGATCTATAAGCAGACTAAGGAGGTTATCGAAGTATACGCCGAGTATTAGAGCCGCTAAGGCAAAGTATACGAGGATCCCCTAATCGCCACTTAACTACCTTAATAAGCCCTCCCCTTTATATAAGTAAGTCTTAATATCTAGTATCTTAACGGGTATTACTTAGTAAAAGCTTAATATATATTTACGGGATAAGTCGAAGCCTGTTTATTATAGAAGAATATATCGCGAGCTATCGCGATATTCTTATAGGAAGACGTTATCTGCTAGTATAGGCTATACTAGTATATTATCGTGGATAAAGGTCCTAAGAATAAGGGTAGTATAATTAAGCTAAATCGGGCGTACCTAATAAAGCGGAAGGTTATCTCTGCTTACTACCCCCGCGCTAATAGTCTAAATACGGTAGGATATAAGCCTATCGCCTATACGCTAGCTATCTAGTAGAAGATTTACCGCGGTACGTTATATAAGATCCTGCCTATAGTCCTTTTCGCGGACCGTACGACTATCCGAGTATCTACCGGGAGGACCCCCTTTTACTTTCGTTATAGCTACGAGGCTATCACGCCTATAAAGATAACCTGCCTTACTTAGAGAGTGCTCGACTAAGGCCGCGTTAAGACCCCTAAGGAAGAGATATTACTACGCCTAAGGGCCTTCGCTTAGTTAGAAGCCGACCGGAGGACTATTACCGATATAATTAATAAGTAATAGTAGTAGAAAACGGACTCTATTAACCGTTTAAGAGTTAGGACCCTACGTAAGCAAAGACTCTAAGTTAGTAACCTTATCCTTATATATAATACTAAGCTAGCTATTATTATAAGCCGCGATAAGAAGCTAGACTACCGCTAGAATAGCCTATTTCGTATTATATCGTCTAATCAGGATAATAAGACCTTTAGGTTATCGACTTTATTAGGGGAAGAGCTCTAGGGCGTTACTTATACCGCTAACCGCCTTAAGAAATTTATCTAGGATAAAGACGGATACTAGGAGCCGGAGGACTAGATAATACTAGAAAGAGACTATGCTAGAGAACTAATAATTACGTACCCTGCCCGCGGCGTCCTTATCGATAAAGAGCTGGTTAAAGCACCCCTCCTCCTAGGTGAATCCACTAATAAAGATACTAAGGCCGAGGATAATAAGCGTTAAGATAATATAGGTTCCCCTGATTAGACCGTTAATATACTCCTATAATAGTTAGCGAGACTTCGGGATATACTAGGCGAGTATTATAAGAGGTTAGAAGCGGAGCTCCGGAAAGTAATATAGTCGGGAAGAGTTAGAGTCTATATCCCTAAAGATACTGACTTTAACCTAAGTAAGTATAAGGACTATACTAGAACCTTATACTTTATTCCCTATTATTACTTCCTACTTAGTTAACCTAATTATAATAATACTATATTTAATAGAAGTCTTATATATAGTATTAGGGCCGAGGATATATAAGGCACCGCTATCTGCTTATTATTAAAAACTAACTATTACCCCCTAGAATAAAAACACTACTTTTAGGACTCCTTAACTCGCTCTTTTTCCTATTTCTTTCCCGTTTACCCTTTATTACCCTAATCACCCTATTCTATGCCCTTTTACTTATTATTTTATTTATTAGTTCCTTTTATTTATATTTTACTATCACTATTTTCTATTTATACGCACTAACTAAGTAGATACCGTAAAGATATATCCACTAAATATATTTATTATTTATCTACCTTTCCTTTACCCGTTTACGCCGCGTACTAAAATAAAATATCCTAATTATACTAAGGTCGCCTTAATTATAGTAATCACTACCCGAATCACCTATCTATATCTTACTCCGGCTTACTCTTATAGTCGCTATTACTAAGGCCGTATACTTCCGACTTATACCGCTAAACCTAAGCCCTAAAGATAAAGGGAATATAATACCACTCTATTATCTCTTCTTAATCCCTTTTTATCGGGTTATTCTAAATAGCGTGATAGAACTTCTTAAGATTATCCTTATATTTATACGCTAATATAGGGACCTATGCTATTATATAGTCCCACGGTTTAAGACCCCTTCCTCTATAAACGTCGCGTATCTGCCGAGCACTTTTATAGTATAGAGTAATAGTGCTTACCACGAAGACGCCGTATCGAGGCGATAGCCGTGGACGTATCTTATCGTTATATACGGACTACGGCAGTATTAGTAAGTCTTTAGTATATAGATTAGAGTGACTAATACCTGTATAGTCACTGTCCGGCTATAAGACCTCCTGATTAGATTAATAGAACTGCTTCCGAAGCCTGTTATCGCGATACGTGTAAGCTGTATCATGAAAATAGTAGTTAGTGTAGTCCGGAAATCGATTATTATATTAGAGCGATATATACTTAAAGAAAGGATAAGTGATTTTATTATTAACCCGATTATTTATAGCCGATTACCGTTCCTTATAGCACTAGCACGGCACCTTATTAATAACCCCGAACCCTTAGATAATTAGGGCTCTGACCGTATAAGCCCGGGTTACTGTCTTTATAATATACTCCCTTTATAGACTAGTAAGGTCCTTAGCCACGAATATATAGCGACGAAATAAAGACGAACTATTACTAGACCTTACCTTCTTAAATAACTCCTATTCCACGTCTCTATTAGTAAGATTAAATAGGCTATCCTATACCCGGCCTACGATAATAGCCTTAGAGTCGCCTTAAAAAACTTAGCCTATGAAATCTAGTTTAATATACGATATACTACCCTTACTGGCTATTTTATACTAGATAAAGTGCGAATTTGCTTATATCTATAATATTAGCTTGCCCTGATTAGGGTAATACGATAAGAAGCGTAAAGAGAACTTACTACTATATCTTAGACCGTCGTAAAAATATTATACTTATTAACCGTACCCGCGATAAGTCGTGTCTTAGACTAGAAACACGGTATAGGATAGACTGACTCTTAACGAGCCACGGCTTTTTTGCGTTTATAAGAGCTAAGGTTATTAAGCCCCGTGATCAGAGCTTTGGCGGATATATCGATAATCTTATTATTGTTGTTAATAATAAGAAGTTTATAGGAAAACACGATATCGAATCGTAAGATAATATAAAGACGTAGAGCCTAAAAGATACGCCTCCGGCTAGTAGCCCTCTACCTTATATCCCTTAATAATAGGTGATATAGCCTAGCGATTTATAGTTTTAGTGACTTAAGGAGGCGTAGTTAAATAAATAGCCTATTTTGAGTTACTAAAAAGATTAGGCTTTAAGCGTGATTTAAGATTACCTTCCTTACATCGCTTTATTATATAGTCGCGATTATAGGTATAATAGAAAAGGTACTATCTAATCTTTTTATCTAATTAGATCGGTTATACGGTAAGCCGACTTCCGTATTTAGATCCTATACCTAATTTACTAAGTTGCCTTTATCCGAAAACTATAAATAGTATTAGCATTACCCTTTCTTTGATAACCACGACCCTATTTAACTAGTAGCCGTAATAGAAACTCTAGTTAAAGCTAGTCTCGTAAAGGAGGCACTGCCTAGTAATATTAGACGTTGATAGAGGATATATATCCCCTATTACTAGCTTTAGTCAACCCGTTTTCCCTCTTTTCCTCTCTTTTTCCTATATCGTTAAATTCGTTTTTCTAGCTTACCCCGCTATCTATTTTTTTACTATTTATTACCCCGCTACCCTTATATATTTTTCCTATATCCGCTATCTATACCTTACCGTGATTAGGCTAATAGAGATATTAAGAATATCTGTATCCCTTACTAACTACTAGGAGCCGGCCCCCGCCGGTCCTATCCTTACCGCTAATATCGTACCCGCTACTCGTGTTACTATTAATAAGACCACGCGCCCCCGTTATATTAGCGACCCTAACGATAGCCGATAGGTATTCCCCTAGTAAGGTCTGCCGTATCGTTTATTTAAGATCCCCGATAACGCTGCCCCCTTTATAGGTTTCACTTAGTAGCCTAAAGATAATATACGCGTAGTCTAACGCCTCCTTAAGAATGCTATGGATAGCGAACTTAACGCTACCACGATTAATATAATACTCTCTTATATCCCTATAGTGAGTATATTTAGCGAGAGGTCCCAGGATACTTATCCTATAGTTTAGTTATTATTCAGGACGTATTACGACTTAATAAATAACAGGTGGCTAGAGAAGGGTAGTCTAGAAGACATAATGCGTGTAATATTCAAGCGTAGATAAGGGGATAGCCGTCCCGTAGCTTAGATTAATATTACGCCTTATTAGGAGTTAAATAGCTAAACGCCTATCTTCTCTCCTTAGCCGCTTAAGGTAATTAACGGTATTAAGAGAAATCGCCTTATCCCTATTATTTATTACTTCGATAACCACTTTATTAGTCTGATTATAGATTAAGAGATATAGTGTATATACGGGTATAACAGTATTTAGAATATTAGTAATACTAAAGATCGCCTTTTACGGTTATTTAAGTACGGTATAGGTTAGCTACGTAGTATTAATACACCTGATAAGGCCGTCTCTAGCCTTACTCGCCGTTTCTATATTATTACTAGCCCTTATTAGACTAATAATTACTTATACGGCCTTTTCGTTATCGAGTAGATATAAGCTGTTATCTAAGAGGGCTACTTATTCCCTTAGAGCTCTAAGATTCACCGGTTCGCGTAAGGATATTATTATAGGAATAATAGTGTAGCTTATGCTTATTATATTAAGGAAGAATAGCTATCTTATATTAGAGTAATCCTTGGTTTTGGTTATTAAAAGACACTGGCGGTCCTAGTAGTTCCTTAGTCCCCTCTGCTACCTCCTCCGAAGAGTATAGGTTTTACTCCTATTAAGAAGCCTGTTATTAAGTCTAAGCCTGCTGCCCCTGGTTCCTCTGATCAGGTTAAGAAGAAGACTTAGGCGCTAATTAGGAGCACTCCTAAGAAAGATACTAGTGTCCCGGTGCGTCCTAAGACGCCTAAGAATATCTCTAAAATGCTATCGGCACCGGTTACGCCTAAGAAGGTTACTAAGGTCACGAAGAGTCCTAATAAGACTCCTAAGTCCTTTAAGCCTTCTAAGTTTACTGGTATTAACTTAAATAGTTATAAGATTATTTAGATATCGCTAAAGAAAGTCTTAGTATAGCCTAGGAAGATTAATATCTAAGGTAAATAGACTAAGGATATAGAGGAGCAAGATAAGGGTGTTAAGATATCTTATAGTCACCTATTCTATAAACTATATAACCCTCGGTCTATAGACTTTTATATTAGCCCGATTAGACTTAGCTTATTTTCTTAAGATAACTAGGTCTATTTATATAATAATATCTACCGCGTAACGCTTTACGACGCCGCTATTAATAGCTCCTGATATATACCACCTTTATAAGCGATCCCCTAGGAAGGATAGCTGCGATATAATACTAGAATTAAGTGGGATAAGGATATAGTTACGGCTACTATAGAGAGAGCCTATACCGAGAAGGAGGATTATATAGTTAGCGGACGGACTCTTTATAAGCGTAAATAAGTTTTAGAATAGTTCTACTAGATTATACTTAGCTTAATTAGGGTAACCTAATTATATTTAGAGTTATTATAGCCACGAGGATATAAGTAAGATAACTAGGGCCGATTATAAAGGGGTGGATCGGAGACCTAGTGCTATATCGTTAGGATATCACGTAACGTTATAAAACGCGCGTATCGTTTTTTCTATTTATCTTATATATTATATATACGTGGCGACGCTACTTAGATATAGAGGATGCTTATTATCCTATATAATTATTATCCTTTTAACCCTAAGTTTTACCACGTTTATTATATTCACTTCGTCTATACTACGTTGCCCTGATCAGAGCAGCGCGCACCTCTAGGAACCTTTGCTGAAGGTCTCCTTGTTATATGTGTTATTTTGGTTATATGCACTTCGTGGTCTTAAGCACTCCTGTTATCGAAGACTTGTCCGAGATTATACTGCCTAAGCCGTTCTGAATAGTAACGGCTTCGCCTTTCTATACTACTGCTATATATCCCGGGATAAATACTCTTACCGAATAAATACTATAAAGTTATCCTAAGTTAGGTTAGTAATCTTCTTTAAATAGTGCTCCTAGGATATCTAAAAGGTATATTCGAGCTATATTAAAGCCTAATCGATCTATTATTTATTTATTTATTTATTTATTTATTTATTTATTTATTTATTTATTTATTTATTTATTTATTTATTTATTTATTTATTTATTTATTTATTTATTTATTTATTTATTTATTTATTTATTTATTTATTTATTTATTTATTTATTTATTTATTTATTTATTTATTTATTTATTTATTTATTTATTTATTTATTTATTTATTTATTTATTTATTTATTTATGCTTACTCTGTTTATCGCTTAGTTAATACAAGGCTAGCCTTCCTAGGCAATAGTCCCTCTTAGATTTTTAGAAGGCAGGAAAACCTCTTCGGATAAAAACCCCTTCTCCTTTATAATAATAAATTTCGTTCTATATACACGGCCGCCGCGAAGACGCTATACGGCCGCTGTATTAATACTATGCGTATTATAAAGCCACTAATATATAAGCGCTATACTCCTTTATCTCCGTCTCTATTATTCTTTTATTTATTAATAACTAAGATAGGCCCTTAGTAATTAATTGAATTCTATCCTAAGCCAGTAGCCCTATCTTTAAGATTTAACGTATCCTGGACTATGTTTAAGCTTTGTATGTTATCTATAGACGGTCTTATACGTAATATAATATACGGTTCGTAGCTTCCTAAATTTTGTATAGGTCCCGTTAAGACATTTTTACGCGCTTCCGGAGCATAGTACTATCTCTATATACGTAATAGGCGACTAATCCGCTATAGCCCTATTAACGGTAGGGCTTACCTGCCATAGTTAGCGATCTAGGCGTATCGGCCTTAGCGGTAAAGCTACCGGCGCCTATTATCGACTAGCTATAAGCCGGGCAGTAAGGCTATTAGGCCCCCCCTGTTTAACCCTTATTGTGCATGCTAAGGCAGATAAGGGCCACCCGCGAATAGGGCCGGGTAATATAAAAATATTTACGCGCGCCGCTAGCCGGATTTAAACCGACCTAACCGCCTTATAGTTATATATCAGGGCACCACTAGTGCGCTATAGGGGCATTCGATCCATTATAGTACCGGCGCCCTAGGCCTAAACTAGTTCCTGGCCTTAATCGCTACTAGCTAATTATTAATTTTAATAGCTATAAATAGAGATTCTCTAGGGAGACGTTATATTCCTATAGAGAGACCTTATACGTGACACTTTTATAGGACTATAACTAAGCTTCTAAGCTCCCTAAGTATCCTATACAATTTATATATACAGCTTAAGTAGATACCTATACTTAATATTCACATTTCCATTTTTAGGGACATATTTTAGACTATTCCCGGCGTGCCCGCCCACTACAGGCTAAAGAGGCCGGAGGGCGTTATATAGTATTTTTATAAGGTAGCTATAATTTCGTATCTAGTAAGTACTATTATTCCTGTTTTTCTTCCCTCTACTAGATGTCTATCTTAAGAGCCCTAGTAATATATACTAACAGTATATATCTCTGGCCAGCTAGTACTATAGGACCTACAAGAGGATTTAAGTTAGGTAACCTTAGGGTGCAGTAAATAATATATAAATAGGATAGATTCTCTAAAGGGGGGGGCGAGGTTCCGGCTATATATATCTACGGGGGAACCTCGGGCTATCTAAGGCTAGGCGCTATACTAGGTATAGTGCTAGGACGGTGCTAGCACCGGTCTAGCACTACACTGGTTTAGTGCTAGTATAGGGCTAGCACTAATCTAGCGCTATACGGGTTTAGTGCCCGTATAGTGCTAGCACTAATCTAGAGCTATATAGTTTTAGGTTCTGGTATAATACCGGATAGTAGTGCGTAGTATATACCCTAGGAGAGGTAAAGCCCTGCGTCCCGCGGGCTTCCCCTTGGCGTATAGTCTATGTTATCTAACTTTGACTCGGTATAGCCGATTATTATACTAGTAATAAGGTATAGACGTCGTTAAAAATCTCTATTTTAGCTAAGGCTATATATAGAAAAAAAACTATAATATATAATAGCGCTCTATAGCATATATTCCTAACTTCGTTAGGTTCCGTTTAACGCTAGTAATTACGTCCGGCCACCCGTCCCTCTATTATATGCTTACTAACCTAGGACCCGATGTATATAAAAGAAAATAAAGGTAAGGATCGCTAGTATTATCCGTTCCTATACTATTATAAAATTTCTATGTCCGGAGCGTCCGGCTCTATATTAGGCAGGCCCTATTCGTGTATAGGCAGCTCGAGAATAGCGGCGGCGTCCTAGGGTAAAATTCCGTCTAGCCGGTCCTTTAGATTATCGTCCACTAAATCGTATAAGGATAGGAGCCCCCTACGACTATTCTTACTATAGTGGTCGTGGATAGCCGCCGTGTAGTGGATAAGGTCTGTTACCGTCTAGGCGTTAGTGGTTAGGCGGCCGGATATAGTGCTTTTCTTAGTCTCGTCTAACGCGCCGTTATTTTCTAGCCGGGCCACCTACGTGTACTATTCTATACGCTATATCGCGATAAGGAACGGTAGGTCGACTACCTACTATACTTTATTAGTTACGATATAGTCGTCGATAAACTATATCGCGAACTTAGCGGTAGGTAGGGGAACGATAATAGCGTGACGACGCCAGCTTATAATAGCTAATATCTAGCCTTCTATCTTAAAATTAGTTCGTCGAGCTTAGGCGTTAAGATCTTTAAGCCTAGCGGCGAAGGCCTTAGTAGCCTATACCTATATCTTATCTTCGCCCTGCCTAGTAAAGAATAGCTTTCTGCTTAGTCCCGCGGGGCCCGTGCTGTTATATATTTATTTCCTGGATATAACGGTGGTGCTAGGCGAGTTAGTGCCCGTATTAGGCGGGGATAGTTATAAGCTGGTTTAGGCCAGGATATTAGTAACGGAGCGAATAGCCGGCGTGGGCCGTTCCTTAAGCGCCTATATATAATCTCTAATAGCCAAGATATAGCGTTAGATATATTCTCTATGCTCTTTAGTTACCGCGATAAATATATCGGGATCGATGCTTCCGTTATTAAGCTTATCGATTATATCCACTAAAGCAAGGCTAATACTATTAGTCTTATTAATCTTATTAATTATTTTAGCTAATAGGTTAGCACCTCGAAGTGCCGGGCTATAGCGAGCGCTTAGTATATTATTTATACGTATAGGAGAGCCGGTCTCTATTACTATTACTTAGCTAGCCTGTCGGGCCGATCTATATAAAAACTGCCCGTCTAGGCCGCGGGGGGCGTTATGCCTGGCTCTTATAAGGTATTACTCGAATAATTATTTATACTAAGGCTAATACGCGATAGCAGGATTATTATCTAGTAAGAACTAGGGCTAAGGGTACTCTAGTATAATCTCCCTTACCCGGGCTACGGTGATATACTTATTAGCGATAGTCCCCGGGGTAAAGATAATACGATCTAGTCGTCTATTTTAGGGATCGTCGTATCCTTTCTCCGTGGCCTAGCGACGGTATCGCTTCGTAATAGCCTTATAGTCTATAATCCACTATTTAAAAGCTAGGCCGGCCGTTATAAGATAGTAGGTAACGCCGTTCTTATCACCGAACAGGCTAATAAAAGTATCTATTAAATATTAGTCCGGACCCGTCCTATCCGTTTCTAAACTAACGTATAAACTCCTCCCGGAGTTCTTAGTCTTTAGAACGATAAACGTCCGTGGGATAGGTAACTATATAAAACATTACGTTAGGGGGCATAAAGCGTCTAGTACGGTTATAAGGGAATTAGCTAGGGGTGTATTCGTGATAGGAATAATATAACTTAATAGTTCTATACAGTGCGTTAATAGCAAGCAATAGTTAAATTATAAAGGGTTATAATAAGAATTAACTATATTAGGCTCTAAAGCCCTCTAGGAAGATATAGGAACAGGAGTATAGATAAAGATATAGCTATAATCGTTATTATAATCGTTTAGCTATAGGTAAAGAATAAAGGGGAATAGTAAAGCTATAGGCGGCTAGGAGGAATCTTTTATTTTTAAGCTAGCCATTCTGATTTACGTATACGCTAGGGCTATATAGCCGGTAAGGCTTCTATTCTTACTAGTTCGAGATTATATAGTGTTATTCTTTCTATATCGGTTATGCCTTCTAAAGGTGTTTCCGTTATTAAGGGGGACGGTTCTTTAGCTCTAGCCTAGCTCCGCCGCGAGGCTAAATAGGTCCCTTTAGTTCTTTAGAGCTCGCCGGGCTCTAGTCTTTTAACTTCTTTTATTCCCTTTAATACTAAACAAAGCACCTTTAAAGCTCTTTAACGTTCTTCGAATTCCTCTACTAAATCCGGAGCTTCTATTACGTCTACCGACATCCAGACGTTCCACTACTCCGGCCAGTCCTTCTATCGAATAAGGTACTCGGTGTATAGCTTACCTCTTCCCTTATAAGTAATCCGTTTATCTAGGATAGCTTCGATCTTATAGTGCTTATATAGGTCCTGCTATTACTCTTAGTCCCTATCTTACACGTTTACGGGTCCTCTTATCTCGGGTATCTCCGCGAACCTAACTATTTAGAGTTAAGTAATACTAATAACAGGGTACACGTTAAGAGTCTTAGGTAGATCTAGTCGGTACGCTAGCGGCGATACTTACTCGAGGACCTTAAAGGGGCCTATTTATTAAGCACTAAGCTTAGGGCTAGCCTTATCTAGGAGCGAGTACCCGCGGCTAAGGCGGATATATATACGGTCGTTAGGCTTAAACTAAATATTACGCCGTTTCTTATCGTATAGGCGCTTTATATATATCTAAGCTATTATAGTAATAAGTTTCGTATCCTCCTAGAATATCTTATATACGAACTTAGGATTAATATTACCGATTAGGTTAAGGGGACTATTCGTTTTTATACTATATAGTATCTTATTTAGTATATAGCCAAGCGTCTTATTAAAAGCGTTATTTAGGTTAAATTATAAAGGTATAATCACCTTCGGCTATAGGGCGTTTAGGTTATCTGTTAGTTATATACGTATCCCGATCTTAACGGTTTAGTTCTTCCTCTCGGAAATACTATCGGTTTAGGAATACCAGGCCGTTAAGAACTTTAGATTAGTTCCGGCTACCTTCTATAGAGTTATCCACAAGTCTAATAAGAACTTAGGGTCACGATCTAAGATAATAGCGCCGGGGATACCCTAGTTACCTATCTAGAGGGCTTAAAAAGTATAGACGCCTAGTCCTTTACGGTATAGGTGCTATAGCCAGGGATAAGCAGGGAGGCCTTTAAGAACTTATCCGTGACGGTTAGGAGGGTATCTAATAAAGGACTTATCGGGAGAGATACTAATCCTTTTTTTACTAAATAGGGAGAGCACCGTGTTTAAGTGCTTAGTATAGTTATCCTCGGTATCCGACGCGATAACGATATTATCGATAAAGGCGGAGATAAAGTCTTAGTATAGGCGAAGAAGCTAGTCTATATAACGTTAGACGTGTATAGGCGAATTACGGAAGCCTATTAAAACGACCTTTAGCCGTTCCTATCCCTATTAGGAAATTATAGTAAACCGTTCACGGTACGGTTTATATATAGGGAACTAGTAAAAGAAAGCCTAGGCGTTAATAATAAAGATAAACCTTTTCCCTCGGAGTCGCTTAATAACCTTATCCTAGAGCGGTATCGGGTATATATTTAGGATAATAACCTTATTTAGGGAATAAAGGTCGACTATTATACGGCCTTTACGTTTACCTTTTACCTTTTACTATATAATAAAAACCGGAGTATTAAAGGGCGTTAATACTAATATCTATTCTATACGGTCCTGCTTATAAAGTCCGTCCAGGGTCTAGTCTAGAAAGGCTCGGTCCTTATAGCGAAGCGGATATAGCTTTTAGCTAATCCTTTAGGTATATTACCTATCGATTAAGGGAATACGTATATAGTCCTTCTTATCTATATTAATAACGCCTTAGTCTGTCTAAACCTTAGGGTAATTACCAATAATCCTAGTAAAGCGCCGTATAAAGCGGGGTCCGTGGTCGTAGATAATCACGCCTTCTAGAGTCGCTTTAGTCGGGGTATCTAGGCTCTTAGCTATTCCGAGCTTCCCGCTAATAGGTAAATACCCTTTAAAGATATCGCCTTATCCTTCCGGACTTAGGGACTCCTTAGCGGCCTCTAGCCGTTTTATTAGAATATAGCGGGTATCGTCCTGCTCTATATTAAAGTATCCGTCCGCGTAGAAGGGATCTATATACCCTAGCTTATTACCCCGGGAAATAAATAGCGGCCGGTTACTAGTATTATAGATTAGAATAGACGTCCCTTCGCTAAGGATATAGTTTAGTAAACCCTTAATATCCGGTTAGAATTCTATAGAGTCTAAGGTTATATTCCGTTCCTTAAATAGGACGAATCTATACTAATACGGTGGAATAATAACCTTCTTAGCGGCTTTTAGTCGGCGTCTAACTAATAAATATTTAGCGAAGATACGCGCCGGGACGATAAGCCCTTCGTAGGACCTAATCTGGATAGCGTCCCGTGAGTTAAGGATATAGACCTTATTCGGATAGTTAAATTCCTGTCCGAGGAGTAGACCGGCTTTTAGCTTAGGAACCACCTAAGCCTTCACGTATAGCCGTCTAACTCGGGGCTAGCTATCCACTATACCTCGCACTAATAGGGTAAATAACGCCTATCCGATAGTATCCGAAGTTCCTATACTATAAAGCGTAGATCTCTTAGATATATTAACTTCCGCATCGAGGAGGTAAGGGAGAAGGTGCTAGCTTATAACGTATTATAAGGCACCTAAATTAATATAAGCTTTAAAAGGAGCGCTATCTAGGGTTACTCGGACTTAGACCCTTATATATATATAACCGTATAGGCCGGCTACGGGGTCTATTACTTTTTATAAAGCGCCTTCGATTAACGGGGAGTCCTAACCGCCTTATTCCTCTATTAGAAATAGGTAGGAATAGGACTTCTTATAGCGGAGGGCCTTATTATTAGATCTTATTAGCTATCTATACCTAGTATATTATCGTTATACCTTATAGAGATCACGGTACTTAGGTATAAATCCGGGTCTCTTAACGACCTAGTATAGTTAATTACTGCCTTTATCGGCCTCGGCTTTATCGTCTATAAGGTCCTTAGAACTATTAAACTCCTTTTCGAAATAGTATAGGTTCTCTGGTTCCTTATCGTTCTTATATCCTTTATCGGAGACCTTATCGTCTATGGTAGTGTTTACTAGATCCTTAGATCATTCTTAATAGAAGTTCCTATTTCCGCGTAGTTAATCGGACGCGTTATTAGCTAGGAGCTATTAGCCGTGTTTATTCACGTAGCGGTTTAGCGTTCCTAGGGCTAGTAGGGCGCGGTCGTTCCGGCGGAATTATCCTAGTCCTAGTAAGCGACGTTCTAGTAATAGTAAATAACGATCCGGCGCTAAGGAACGTTATTCGGGCTATAGAGAGCGGCGTAGAGCCGGGCTACCGCGTTAATCCGGGTACCAGGGAAAGGGCGAGTATACCTAGAAGGATTAGTTCGATATCGATATCCGTTTAATCTATAGCAGGGTTTATCGAGTAATAAGTACCTTCTAGGCTCTATTAGTGTAATTCCGGTACTATCCTAGTATTATACTAGCCAGGCTATTTATAAAGTCGGTCGCTATGGTTTTTAGTCCGGGACGGGGAATAGTATTTACTAGGTTAGTATCTAAGCGATGCTATATAAGAGTTAAATACTTACCTTTAGGTTTATTAGCCGCCTTCGCTAATCGGATTACCTTATCTACGAAGACACGGATATTATAGCGGGTAACTATATCGTTTAGGGTATATCACTCGCGTCTTAGCTTATACTCGGCTTTCTCTTAAGGCAGTTAGAACCTTTCCTATAAGGCGGTCTTCTATTCCGTAATAATAGCTATTATAGTAAGGTATAAATATCGTCCCTTATTAAGGCTTATAAACTATATAAAGGCCTCGCCTAATAGGCAGGGGGCTAGTCCGCGGGGAATAGACTCGCGGTGCTAGGTACTTAGGCCGGTATACTAGTCTATTATATCGGTAAAGCGGAAGATATCTATATAGATTAGTTTAGGTCCTTTAGTCTTAAGATCCTAGTCAGTAATAAAGTATAAAGGAGGCTTAAAGTAGCCTAGGTTATTAGCCTTAAATCAGTGCGTCCGATTATCGCGCTAGCCGAGGATAGTAAGTAAATCCGATTATCGTGCATATAGGTATAATTCCGGGTAGCTAGCGCCCGGTATATTCCCTAGGGGAGGACCTATACCAGGGGAATTACGTCCGGGGGGACTATTACCCGGAGGGGCTACTTACTATTAGCGTTCCGGGTTCCTATTATTCCCGGTTCCGATATCCTCCGTCTTATCGCGAGGGTAATATATAATATCGGAGGGTATACGGCTTATACGCTTATCGCGGTGGCTTATAGTATCGGCTTAAAGACTTTCTTGGTCGGAGAATAGTATACGGTTATTAGGCGTTAAGGTATAGTCGGGCGTTCCTTTAAAAGGTTTAGCGTACTTTAGAAAAGGGCTTTCCGCTATATCTTTAGGGAAACTTCTAACTAGCCGTTCGATTATACTTATAGCGGGGCGGATTAAAAGCGATTCTAATCCCTTAACCTTAATTTTTAGTTTTACTAGCAGAGAATTATAGCCGGTAGTAAAAGGGGCTAGCTCATTTCCCTTAGCTACGCTACTATAGGGAGTAACTATAGACTTATAAAGGTCGATATACTTAGGCTCCTTTTTTAGCTAATTATAGAATACCTTTACGAAGGAGTCGTGATAGGTAACCCACTTAGTAGGATAGGTTAGCTAAGGAGGCAGGATAGCTTTAGAGACTCTTCCTCTGGAGGTTATAGTATAGCTAGCTCTATTAGTGCTAGGGAGGTTCCCTGCTTACTCGGCTATAAAGAGGAGTAGCCGATATTCGGGTATAAGAACCTTTTCGGCTATATCTGGATAGGCGTTCGCTATTATTATAGAGGAGTGGATCGGAGACCCAGTGCCATATCGTTAGGACGTCACGTGACGTTATAAGACGCGCGCTTTTTTATTTATCTTATACATTATATATACGTGGCGACGCTACCCAGATATAGAGGATGCTTATTATCCCATATAATTATTATCCTTTTAACCCTAAGTTTTACCACGTTTATTATATTCACTTCGTTTAAGCTACGTTACCCTAATCAGAGCAGCGCGCACCTCCAGGAACCTCTTTTAAATGTCTCCTTATTATATGTGTTATTTTGGTTATATACACTTCGTGGTCTTAAGCACTCCTGTTATTAAAGACTTATCCGAGATTATACTACCTAAGCCGTTCTATATAGTAACGGCTTCGCCTTTCTATAATTAGTGCTTAAAGGCGGATCTATTTAGTGCCTAGGAGGTCCTAATCGTTTAATTAGAGTAACCGAAAGTACTTAAGGGGAGTTCCGGCCTACCTAAATAAACTATATATTAATTACGGAAAAGTGAAGTATACAGCTAAGGGGCTAAGATTAAAATAAAGCATTAATATTTAAAATTAGTATTAAGATTACGATAATAGCCTAGGAAACCTGCCCCTATATAGCCTTAATAAAACCTAATAACCAGAAACCGGGGATAGATCCTCCCTACTAAAAATAAGATAAAAGCTATAGACAGAGAGACAGGCCCTTACCGCCAATAAGGTAAGGGTAAGAAGAAAAGCGAAAAACCGTTAAGAAAAAGGTACGATAAGTGGAACAAAGAATAGATTAACTATAAGATAGATTCCGGATATAGTATAGATATAGACACGGAGAGCGCGCTCCTTTACCGGAATAAGAAAAGCTATGGATATAGACTATTAGAGGCCGTAGAGCCTAGATATAAAAAAATCTTTTACTATAACCCTCTAAGTACAAAACAACGAAGGCATAGGGTTAACCTTACTATAATTAAGGTAATAAAGGCCTATACGAATAGCGGTAAGTCCTTAGCCCCGAGAATTTTAAGAAAATCTAGTTATATAAGGCCCTAACGGTTAAAAGAACCTATCAAGGAGCCCCGAGATACCGCGCCTTTATAGACCCGGCGGTTAAATAAACCTGCTAGTAGATCCCGGATACGACTTAAACTAATCTCCTATAACGGCTAGCGATACCTTATCCTATTCCTTATAGGTATCTCTATTAGTCTAACTATAATAGGTTCCCTCCTAAGCCTTAGCGGAGAATACTTATATTATATCCTTTAGGGCCCCTAAGAAAAGGGTTCCTCCTACCCCCTATCGCTAAGTGGAATTATTCTTAGACTTATAGACTTAATACACGACTACTTCTTATTTCTTAACCCTTTCTTTCTTAAAGACCCTAATTCCCCTAATCTACCTAAACTAGTTACTATAATAGATTAACCCCCCCCTTTTAATAATATAACGGCCTCGTAGTAAACCGATTATCGCGACCCTCCCCCTACGGTTATAGTTTATAGCGACTCTAAGCCTAACGATAATAGTATATACGCGGCTATCCTAACCCTAGCGACTATAGTTACGCCTAATTAGGGTAACGCCGCTCCTACGGCTAACCCTCCTTTAGCGACCGCCTCGCTTAGGTAAAGGGATATAGACCCTGGTATCGGCCCGTTAATAACCGTCGCTTACGGTTAGGGCGCCCCGGTATCCGGCTACGGAGCCGTATCGGCCTCCCCTTTACCTTATTAGGGTAACCCGACCCTTATCGGCGGGCTAGCTCCCCCCGTTCCCCCCGTTTCCCCTAGACTAAGCGCTCCTTAGTAGGCTCGCCCACCCACCATAGATATCGCGTCTTCTAATAATATCCTTAAGAACTTTATGGCAAGCCTTACCTTAGAGACGCTCGCGGCTATCTACTAGTATATTAGCCTATACGATAATAAGAAGACTCGAGCTACTATCACGTCTCGCGCGCCCCTAAACCCCTTCGCCGCGGGAGCCCCTTGCTTTAATAGAAGGGCCCTATCTAATTTCCTTAGGGACTATAAAGACTATACTAAGCTTAACCGCCTTAGCGAGGCCGATAAGATCTCCTATATTAGCCTATTCATAGAGCCTAGTATCCGTCCTACGGTTAATAAGATAATCCGATTAGTCGAAGTATCCGGTAGCCGATAAAAGCACTTAAAATAACGGCTTATTAACGAATACTCTTACCTGGATCCCGACTAGTAGCTTAACCTATCCGACTAAGTGCGCTAGTTACGACTTATTTATAAGCACGAAAAGGTTAAGACCGTCTAATAGGTTAAGTAGCTATTAATAAGCGTTATAGTTTAGAAGTTAAGAGTAGACGAGGTTAGCGGCACCTTTATCGAAGACCACGAGCTTTATAATATCTTCCTCGCTATCTTATATAAAGATATTAATATATAGCTCGCTAACCGGATAAAGTGTAAGTTCGTTAACCTAAAGGACCGACTACGTAGGTATTATAATCTATCGGATATATTAAAAGAGTAGGCAGAAGATATCTAAGTAGCCGATAAGCGGCCTATTAATAAAGTAACGAGTATTATAGATATTCCTACCCCTATACTAACTATTAAACCGATACTAGCCGTTACACCTTAGCCTAATTAGGCTAACCCGATAATATATACGCCGATTATCTTATAGAGGCCTACTATAATACCTAAACTGGCCGTATAGATAAGGAGCGATATAGATAAGTTAACGGAGCTTTTAAAGAAGTGCGCTATCTTTATAGTCTATAACGGTATAGGCGTTATTAGGAACACGGTCCCCTAAGTCGTGGCCCTCTCGCGCTAAGTAGGAGCCGATAAGGTTAACGCGATCCTGGCTACCGACCCCTACCTAAAGACCCTATTCTACGCCGCCCTAAAATAGTCTATTTCGGAGAGGCAGGACGCCGCTCCGGTAGCTTATTATATTACCCCGAATTAAACTAACGTCGGTATATATAAGGATAATATATAGTACGGGTAAGGGCCACCGCGGTATAGGAATAGGAATTCCTACCCTTATTCCGGCGGTCTATTATAATACCACCCTATTAATAACTAACCCCCCTATTACTTTTATTATAGATAGGAGTATTACCGCCGCGAGTAGTGCGCGGTACTATAGCTAAATAAGACCTAGTACCTAATTAGGTTCCGTTACCCCGACTACCTCGCCTTAGACCAGAATAATAAGTAGTAGCCCTGCCCCTAGGATATATACCTTAAGCAGTAAGACTAGCCGTACCGGCGGTCCGTCCTTTACTAGCTTAGTATACGCCTTTAAGGGAAGTATAAAGACCTAGCTAAAGCCTACTATATTAGTACTAACTCCGGAAGCCTCCCTATTACGATAAAAGACGTTATAAGAGTGATATTAGAATATTATACTAGGATAAAGGAGGAAAAAGCGAAGGCTAAGGCTCCCGTAATAAGTATTAGCGTTAATTTCGTGTTTATTATATCCGATTATTAGTAGGCGGATATCTATACCGTGTCGAAGGATACTCGGAAAGAGTAGCCCCCCGCGTAGCCTCTATACACGACTAGGAGTAGGAGGATCGTTAAACCCACTCCTAAGGTTATCCGTTTCCCTGATTAGGTTATTAAATAACGCCTATAAAAGTTAAACCCTAGTCCTAGCTACTAGGTACCGACCCCGATTATAACCGAGGTTATTAATAAAGAAGTAAAGATAAACGAAGCGCCGATATAGCCTAACTAGTAATAACCTAAGGCTATCGATAAAGGTAAAGGCAAGGCTAGTACCTCCGCGGATAACCCTTATAACCTAGAGTAAGCACGGAAAGACCTAGATAGGTAAATTAGGGATCTCCGGATTAAAGTTCCCTTATAGTATCACCTTATTAGCGACCCGGATATAAGGCTAAGAAATAATAAGAGGATACGCGCCGCTAAGACTAGTTAGCCTTAGCGTAAAATCGTTCGCCTAACCGCTAATAAAGCCTTCTTCCTTAATAAATAAGGTCCCCCTAATATACCTCCTCCCCCGCCTTCGTCTAAGGGGTATACCGTTTTATTTACCTAACCTAATAACGCTAACTCGAATACCTTTATTATCGTTAAAAGAGAGGCCGTCCCTAAGACCAATAACCCTCTGGTTATTACCCGATATATAATCTTAAAGTATAGGCTTACTTATAAGGGTGCCCTAATATATAACCCTAACGTTTTTATTAAGGCTATTATTAATATAGGGGCTACCTTTAATACTATCTCTATAGATACCGTGAAACGCTTTGGTTTAGAATATCGTATTAGCTAGACCGAGATCTGAATTAAGGGTATTAATAACCGGGAGGGGTAACCGTGTACTAAATACCTCGAGGAGCGTTTATAGGTCGGCGAGTAGAGTAGCGTTTTTAACTTCGAAGTTCTCCCCGGTCTAAGGCCCGATATATTACTTAGTATACCGTGGATCTAGGAGACTAGAGCGTCCTTTTTTTTCCGGGATAATTAGATTAACACCGACTTTATACTTAGTAATACCCGTATTCTTATACCTATCGCCTATCGCGAGTAGATTAAGGAGATACTAAGGAACTAGAGCTAGCCGAACTATAAGGCTAATAAGAGGCGTCGGATTAATAAGGATCGGTTTAATTAGGCTAATCACTATTAGCTCTAGGATAACGACCCTACCTATTAGCCTAGGGCCGCTACGTTATTATCTATTAAGGAAAAGGCTAACCGTTACCCTTTAAACGTTCTAAAGGAGGGCGATAAGATTTAATATATAATTAGGGACGCTAACGTAGCGTCTCTAATAGCCTTCGTGTTTTCTAAGGAGATTAAGCCACTTTTACTAAGGGTGTGCATAGCCTTAAGGGCGATACCACGGAATTAGGGCCGAGGGCGTAGGAAATACGATAAGGAAGCCTAATAACACTATAAACACCGTTTTCTTCCTTTACCACTATATTTTTCTATAAGTCCTTATCGTAGTTACCCTAATTAGCCTAATTCATACTAAATCACTTATACTAATTTTAAGTTAGAAGCGTGGAAGTCTTACTAGTCGTTAGCGTTATTAGCTTTAAGGGCCGAAAACGCGTATATTACTAGCGCCGCTATAATAGCCGTAAAGAAACTATAGACCACGAAAAGGAAAAAGCACTAGGACCTAATTAAGGCGGTATACCACGGGCCTAATTAGGCTATCTATACTATATATAAGCCGAAAGCCCTTAAGATTCACCCTATAAACGACACGCCGTCTAATAGTTCCGTCCCTAAAGGCGACCCCCTTTAGAAGCAGAAGATCTTAGCGGAAATCCCCGAGGATATATAGGAATAGGAAAATAACCGTTTTATTAGCCTAATCACCCTAAAATTCTCTAAGATTACCCCTTACTTAAGATTTACGGAAAAGCGACTTAAAGATATCTTAGACTCTACCGACTATCTACTACCTATAAAAAAGGAGCTCTTCACGAAGACCCTCCTAAACTATAAAGCTACCCTCGTATAGGATTAGCAGGAATATAGGAGGCTCGACCCTAGAGTCGCCCCGCCGTAGAAGATTAAGGTGGTTCCGTATAAGGTATAGTAGGCGAAAAGGATCCCTATCCTAAAAGCCCTAGAGTCTATTATCGTTAAGATAATTAAGGATAGGAAGAATAAGGGGGTTATTAAGGAAAGCCACGCGGCCTATTATAACCCCTAGTTCCTAGTAAAAAAGAAAGACGGTAATATACGCCTTATTAACTCTGCCACTAAGATTAACGCTATTACCCTACGCGATACCTTTATCCCGCCTAGGGCCGACGAGTTTTCCGAGGACTTCGGTATATATAAGATAGTTTCCTTTCTAGATTTTTTCTCCGGCTATAACTAAGTTACCCTCGATAAGGAATCAAGGGACTTAATAACCTTCGCTATGGTTTTAGGACTCTTTAGGATATACACCCTTTTATAAAGGGCGACTAACTTAGTAGCCTAATTTATATATACTATAACCCGTATCCTCTATAACCTTATTCCCTAGTATTATCGACCCTTTATTAATAATATCGCGGTTAAAGGGCCGACCACCACCTACGACGATACCCTAATTAGACCTAGACTTCGCCGCTACGTGGCTAAGTATATTAGTAATATTAATAAAGTCCTTCTTAATATAAAGCTTACTAAAGGTATTATAGCTAGCGCTAAAAGCTAATAGTATTAGAAAGTAGCTATTATCGTGGGCTATATATACGGAACCGATAGCTATTCCCCTAAGCAGGCTAAGGTAGCTAAATTAACTAAGTAATAAAAGTACCGGACTATTTCCGAAGTCCGTTCTTTTCTTAGTCTCGCTACCTTTTACTATATCTAGATCTACCGCTTCGCTATTATCGTGGGGCCGCTAATAGACCTACTAAAAAAGAGTTCTACCTTCCTATAAAGCAAACCTTAGTAGTACGCTATAGATACTCTTAAAGTTACCCTAACCTTTATACCGGTCCTAATTACTATTAAGTACGGTAAAGGGGCTAGTATTACCTATATTATCGTTAATATATATATCGAGGGCTAGGGCGGAATCTTAGGCTAGTATATTAATAGGAAAAAAGCTATCGCCTAGTATAAAAGCGGTAGATAGAACCCGGCGGAGAAAGTTTATAACGCCGGTAAGCTAGAGCTAAGGGGAGTATTAAAGGTGCTTCGCCGACTCCGTAACTATCTCTATAAAGTCCGCTTTATACTAGAAATAGATACTTAAGCCTTAGTATCCTAGCTTAGTGGTTCTGCCACGGACTTACCTAGCGTATTTATTACTCGGTGGATTACCTAGATCCGACTTTTCGACTTCGAGGTTAAGTATATTAAGGGAACTAAGAATATTATAGCTAATAGACTTTTAAGGATACCTGCTACTCCGTCTAATTAGGCTAATAACACTATAGAGGGAGATATTAATAACTTTATTAACGGCCGAATCTTCTTTATAGATACGGATAAGAGGTTTAGTAACCCTACCCTGGCTAAAGACGTTTTAGACCCGGACGTTACTTAGAGCCAGTTCTCTTAATAAGTGGCCTTATATTTAATAAGCCTACGGATACCCTTTAGAATAGACCCTTATAACGCTTACCGTGTCCGAGATCGGTTAACCTGTGTTTTTATAAAGGATAGTCTGCTATAGATAAGAGTCACTAAGAAAGATTCGACTCTTAAAAGGTGGATTAATAATAAAGAGACTTAGGTTACCCTAATTAGGAGGGCCTATAATAAGTTAGGCTATTATATAAGGGATAGGACGTACTAAAAGCTCGCCCCCTTATATACTTAGGACGGGATCTATAAGCAGACTAAGGAGGTTATCGAAGTATACGCCGAGTATTAGAGCCGCTAAGGCAAAGTATACGAGGATCCCCTAATCGCCACTTAACTACCTTAATAAGCCCTCCCCTTTATATAAGTAAGTCTTAATATCTAGTATCTTAACGGGTATTACTTAGTAAAAGCTTAATATATATTTACGGGATAAGTCGAAGCCTGTTTATTATAGAAGAATATATCGCGAGCTATCGCGATATTCTTATAGGAAGACGTTATCTGCTAGTATAGGCTATACTAGTATATTATCGTGGATAAAGGTCCTAAGAATAAGGGTAGTATAATTAAGCTAAATCGGGCGTACCTAATAAAGCGGAAGGTTATCTCTGCTTACTACCCCCGCGCTAATAGTCTAAATACGGTAGGATATAAGCCTATCGCCTATACGCTAGCTATCTAGTAGAAGATTTACCGCGGTACGTTATATAAGATCCTGCCTATAGTCCTTTTCGCGGACCGTACGACTATCCGAGTATCTACCGGGAGGACCCCCTTTTACTTTCGTTATAGCTACGAGGCTATCACGCCTATAAAGATAACCTGCCTTACTTAGAGAGTGCTCGACTAAGGCCGCGTTAAGACCCCTAAGGAAGAGATATTACTACGCCTAAGGGCCTTCGCTTAGTTAGAAGCCGACCGGAGGACTATTACCGATATAATTAATAAGTAATAGTAGTAGAAAACGGACTCTATTAACCGTTTAAGAGTTAGGACCCTACATAAGCAAAGACTCTAAGTTAGTAACCTTATCCTTATATATAATACTAAGCTAGCTATTATTATAAGCCGCGATAAGAAGCTAGACTACCGCTAGAATAGCCTATTTCGTATTATATCGTCTAATCAGGATAATAAGACCTTTAGGTTATCGACTTTATTAGGGGAAGAGCTCTAGGGCGTTACTTATACCGCTAACCGCCTTAAGAAATTTATCTAGGATAAAGACGGATACTAGGAGCCGGAGGACTAGATAATACTAGAAAGGGACTACGCTAAAGAACTAATAATTACGTACCCTGCCCGCGGCGTCCTTATCGATAAAGAGCTGGTTAAAGCACCCCTCCTCCTAGGTGAATCTACTAATAAAGATACTAGGGCCGAGGATAATAACCGTTAAGATAACGCTGGTTCCCCTGATTAGACCGTTAACGCACTCCTATAATAGTTAGCGAGACTTCGGGATATACTAGGCGAGTATTATAAGAGGTTAGAAGCGGAGCTCCGGAAAGCGATATAGTCGGGAAGAGTCAAAGTCTATATCCCTAGAGATCTTGACTTTAACTTAAGTGAGTATAAGGACTATATAGGAACCTTATACTTTATTCCTTATTATTACTTCCTACCTAGTTAACCTAATCGTGGTAATACTATACTTAATAGGAGTTTTATGTATAGTATTAGGGCTAAGGATATATAAGGCACCGCTATCTGCTTATTATCGAAAACTAACTATTACCCCCTAAAATAAAAACACTACTTTTAGGACTCCTTAACTCGCTCTTTTACCTATTTCTCTCCTATTTACCCTTTATTACCCTAATTACCCTATTCTACGCCCTTCTACTTATTATTTTATTTATTAGTTCCTTTTATTTATATTTTACTATTATTATTTTCTATTTACACGCACTAACTAAGTGGATACCGTAAAGATATATCCACTAAATATATTTATTATTTATCTACCTTTCCTTTACCTGTTTACGCCGCGTACCGAAATAAAATATCCTAATTATACTAAGGTTACCCTGATTATAGTAATTACTACCCGAATCACCTATCTATATCTTACTCCGGCTTACTTTTATAGTTACTATTACTAGGGCTATATACTTCCGACTTATACCGCTAAACCTAAGCCCTAGAGATAAAGGGAATATAATACCACTCTACTATCTTTTCTTAATCCCTTTTTATCGGGTTATTCTGAATAGTATAATAGAACTTCTTAAGATTATCCTTATGTTTATACGCTAATATAGGGACTTATGCTATTATATAGTCCTACGGTTTAAGACCCCTTCCTTTATAAACGTCGTGTATCTGCTAAGCACTTTTATGGTATAGAGTAATAGTGCTTACCACGAAGATACCGTATCGAGGCGATAGCCGTGGACGTATCTTATTATCGTATACGGACTATAGCAGTACTAGTAAGTCTTTAGTACACGGATTAGCGTGACTAATACCTATATAGTCACTATCTGGCTATAAGACCTCCTAATTAGACTAATAGAACTGCTTTCAGAGCTTATTATCACGATACGTATAAGCTATCTTATAAAAATAGTAGTTAGCGTAGTCCGGAAATCGATTATTATATTAGAGCGACACGCACTTAAAGAAAGGATAAGTGATTTTATTATTAACCCGATTACTTATAGCCGACCACTATTCTTTATAGTACTAGCACGGCACCTTATTAATAACCCCGAACCCTTAGATAATTAGGGCTCTAATTATATAAGCCCGGGTTACCGTCTTTATAATATACTCCCTTTATAGACTAGCGAGGTCCTTAGCCACGAATACGCGGCGGCGAAACAGAGATAAACTATTACTAGACCTTACCTTCTTAAACAGCTTCTATTCCACGTCTTTATTAGTAAGATTTAGTAGGCTATCCTATACCCGGCCTACGATAATAGCCTTAGAGTCGCCCTAGATAACCTAACCCACGAAATCCAGTTCGATATATAAAGCGCTACCCTTACTAGCCACTTTATACGAAATAAAATACGAGTTTACCTATATCTATAATATCAGCTTACCCTAATCAGGGTAACATAATAAGAAGCGTAAAAAGAACTCACCACTATATCTTAGACCGTTATAAAAACATTATACTTATTAACCGTACCTGCGATAAGTCGTGTCTTAGACTAGAAGCACGGTATAGGATAAACTAACTCTTAACAAGCCACGGCTTTTTTACGCTTATAAGAGCTAGGGTTATTAAGCCCGGTAATTAGAGCTTTAGCGGATATATTAATAATCTTATTACTATTATTAAAAAGAAGCTTATAGGAAATATAATATCGAATCGTATAATAATATAAAGACGTAGAGCCCGAAAGATACGCCTCTAGCCGGCAGCCCTCCGCCGTATATCCCTTAATAATAGGTAATATAGCCTAGCGGTTTATAGTTTTAGTAATTTAAGGAGGCGTAGTTAAATAAACAGCCTATTTTAAGTTACTAAAAAGATTAGGCTTTAAGCGTGATTCACGATTACCTTCCTTATATCGCTTTATTATATAGTCACGACTATAGGTATAATAAAAAAGGTACTATCTAATCTTTTTATTTAATAAGATCGGTTATATAGTAAGCCGACTTCCGTATTTAGATCCCACGCCTAATTCACTAAGTTACCTTTATCCGAAAACCATAAATAGTATTAGGATTACCCTTTCTTTAATAATCACGACCCTATTTAACTAGTAGCCGTAATAGGAACTCCGGTCAAAGCTAGTCTTATAAAGGAGGCACTGCCTAGAAATATTAGACGTCGATAGAGGATATATATCCCCTATTACTAGCTCTAGTTAACCCGTTTTCCCTCTCTTCTTCTCTTTTCCTATATCGTTAAGTTTATTTCTAACTTACCCCCTATCTATTTCTTCGCTATTTATTACCCCCGCTACCCTTATATATTTTTCCTATATTCCCCCGCCTATATATTACCGTGATTAGGCTAATAAAGATATTAAGAATATCTATATCCCTTACTAACTACTAGGAGCCGGCTCCCGCTAGTCCTATCCTTACCGCTAATATCGTTCCCGCTACCCGCGTTACTATCGATAAGACTACACGCCCCCATCGTATTAATAACCCTAATAATAGCCGATAGGTGTTTCCTATATAAGGCCTGCCGTATTATTTATTTAATATCCCTAATAACGCCGCCCCCTTTATAGGTTTTCCCTAATAGCCTAAGGATAATATACGTGTAGTCTAACGCCTCCTTAAGAACGCCGTGGATAGCAAGCTTAACGCTATCACGGTTAATACAATACTGCCTTATATTCCTATAGTAAGCACGTTCGCCAAGAGACCACGGGATACTTATCCGGCAGTATAATCGTCTTTCAGGATATATTATAACCTAATAAATAAAAGATAGTTAGAGCGGGGTAGTCTAGAAGATATAATACGCGCTATGTTTAAGCGCAGACAAGGGGATACCCGTCCCATAGCCTGGATTAGTATTATACCTTACTAGGAGCTAAATAGCCGCGCGGCAGTCTACTCTCCTTAGCCGCTTAAAGAAATTAACCGTATTAAGAGAAGTCGCTTTATCCCTATTATTTATCACTTTAAGAATCACTTCGTTAATCTAATTATAGATTAAGAGATATAGTGTATATATAGGTATAATAGTATTTAGAATACTAGTAATACTAAGGACCGCCTTTTACGGTTATTTAAGTACGCTATAGGATAGTTACGTAGTATTAATACACCTAATAAGGCCGTCTCTAGCCTTACCCGCCGTTTCTATATTATTCCTGGTCCTCGCTTAACGGATAATTACTTATACGGCCTTTTCGTTATTAAGTAGATACGAGCTATTATCTAAGAGGGCTACTTATTCCCTTAAAGCTCTGAGATTCACCGGTTCGTATAAGGACGTTACTACGAAAATAATAGCGTAGCTTATACTTATTATATTAAGGAAGAGTGGCTATCCTGTGTTAGAGTAATTCTTGGTTTCGGTTATTAGAAGATACTAGCGGTCCCGGTGGTCCCTTAGTCCCCTTTACCACCACCTCCTAAAAGTATAGGTTTTACCCCTATTAATAAACCTATTATTAAGTCTAAGCCCGCTACCCCTAGTTCCTCTAATTAGGCTAAGAAGAAGACTTAGGCCCTAGTTACGAGTGCTCCTAAGTCATAGGAGCCTAAGAAAGATACTAGTGTCCCGGTGCGTCCTAAGATACCTAAGGCTATCTCTAAGAAGCCCTTAGCACCGAGCACGCCTAAGAAGATCGCTAAGGTCATAAAGAGTCCTAAGAAGACTCCTAAGTCCTCTAAGCCTTCTAAGTTCGCTAGTATTAACTTAAATAGCTACGAGATTATTTAGATATCGCTAAAGAAGGTCTTAGTGTAGCCTAGGAAGATTAATATCTAAGGTAGATAGGTTAAGGATATAGAGGAGCAGGATAAGGGCGTTAAGATATCTCGTAGTTATTTATTCTATAGACTATATAATCCTCGCCCTATAGACTCTTATATTAGTCCGATTAAACCTAGCTTATTCTCTTAAGATAATTAGGTTTATTTATATAATAGTGTTTACCGGGCGATACTTTACGATACCGCTATTAATAGTTCTTTATATATACCGCCGTTACGCGCGATTCCCTAGGAAGGATAGTTATGGTATAACGCTAGGATTAAGTGGGATAAGGATATAGTTACGGCTATTATAAAGCGAGTATATACTAAGAAGGAGGATTATATAGTTAGAGGACGGACTCTCCGTAAGCGTAAATAAGTTTTAGGATAGTTTTATTAGATTATACTTAGCTTAATTAGGGTAACCTGATTATATTTAGAGTTATTATAGCTATAAGGACGTGAGTAAGATAACTAGGGCTGATTATAGAGGGGTGGATCGGAGACCTAGTGCTATATTATTAGGACGTTACGTAACGTTATAAGACACGCGCTTTTTTATTTATCTTATATATTATATATACGTGGCGACGCTACCTAGATATAGAGGATGCTTATTATCCTATATAATTATTATCCTTTTAACCCTAAGTTTTACTATATTTGTTATATTCACTTCGTTTAAGCTACGTTGCCCTGATTAGAGCAGCGCGCACCTCCAGGAACCTCTTTTAAAGGTCTCCTTATTATGTGTGTTATTTTGGTTATATGCACTTCGTGGTCTTAAGCACTCCTGTTATCGAAGACTTATCCGAGATTACACTGCCTGAGCCGTTCTGTATAGTGACGGCTTCGCCTTTCTATATTATAGCAAGGGGACGCACGCCTTTTAGATCCCTTAGTATAGGGGGAGAGTCTAGGAGAACGGGGTAAGGAGCGTCGGTTATTATTAAGCGGGTTCCACGATAATACTATTTAGTATTTAATAGGTCCTTTTAGATACAGGCCCGTCGGATAACTAATACTCGTAGACTCTTATACTTATCGCTTACTCGCCTAGTCCTAATAAAGGGGAGGCGCTTTACATAGTAGACTACGGGTAACCGATACCGCTTTAGGTATATATCCGCTTAGGGCGCTATATATAGCTATTTAACTAAATAGGGGTTTAGTACGTAGACCTCTACGTATTATGCTAAAGGTCTAGTAAACGTGGTAAGGGGCGCGTGGGTAAGCAGTTCCTTATCGTCGCTATTAGACTATAGCCTGATAGTCGCTGCTTATCGCCTAGTCCTATTTAAGGGGAGGCACTTTATTAACGACGGATAGTTACTTACCCTGGGATTATATAACTAGAATAGTCTCTATAGTCGTTTAATAGGATCGGTACGCGAACCTTACTAAGATCGAATAATCTTATTTTAGTTACTATTATTTAATATATACTAACCGTATATATCTCTGGCTAGCTAGTATTATAGGACCTACAAGAGGATTTAAGTTAGGTAACCTTAGGGTATAGTAAATAATATATAAATAGGATTGATTCTCTAAAGGGAGGGCGAGGTTCCGGCTATATATATCTACGGGGAACCTCGGGCTATCTAAGGCTAGGCGCTATACTAGGTATAGTGCTAGGACGGTACCGGCACCGGTCTAGCGCTATACTGGTTTAGTGCTAGTATAGGGCTAGCACTAATCCAGCGCTATGCGGGTTTAGTGCCCGTATAGTGCTAACACTAATCTAGAGCTATATGGTTTTGGGTTCTGGTATAGTGCCGGATAGTGGTGCGTAGCACCTAGTATAACGTAGAGTTAAGCGTATACGTTATATATATATTAAAATAAGCATAGTACTTTGGCTTTATGATAGCCCTATAAAAATACCACGTATAAGGTCTCTCTGTTAAAACGTAAGTCCCCTTAGAGAGTTCCTATAAATAACTTAATAGTTAGTTTATAATTATATACTAGCGGTTTTTCGTAAGCGCGCCGGAGCGCTAGTTATTCGGTAAGCTTCTTTATAATTACGCGATTAATTTACCTTTATTATTAAAGGTACTATAAGAATATCGCGATTAACGTCTTTTGCGTCGATAAGGAGCCGATAACGGATCGCAGATTAACCTATAAACTATTATTGTTAGGGCCGAGCATATCTAGCGTATTTGTTAACTTCTTGTTTTTATCCGGCCCTTACTCGGGTACTATTATCATTAGTTTAGGCATAACGGGCGCCTCCTAACCGGCGTTTGCTTCCCTAGCTCCTCCCGGTAGGACGCTTATTCCGTGAGTCCTTCTTAGTAGTATCTTTGGCCTAAGTACCTTAAAGGTATAGAAGTTAAAGAATTATAATAAGTGTAAAGTCGGTAGACTGTAGTTAAGGAAAAGATATTATAGAAAAGGCGTAATAGCTTAGAATCATAGAGTAGTTATAGTATATTCGTTAACTAAGCGGTGACTTTAAACTAAAACTTTAACTTAAGGGATTAAACTATATCTCTTAATGTATATAAAGATAGGTTCGGGTCCGTGGTCCGTGCGTAACTATTAGTCCGATTATATACTGATGGCTCTGTGATTATCTCGTTTTAAAAAGCCCGTATAGCACTAGATTAGTGCTAGTACTATCTTAGTATTATAGGTAGTATCGTGACAAGCCTTAGATAGACCGAGGTTGCTCTATAGTTATGTAAAGGCGGAACCTCGTCCTGTCTTTTAGAGAATATATCCTATTTATATATTATTTACTATACCCTAACATTACCATTGACTTTAATTCTCTTATTAGTCCTATAGTACTGCTAGCCAGAGATATATACAGTTAGTATATATTATATAATAGCTAAAATACATAAAATAGTATAAGTATTATATAGAGAGTAAAGAGAATTATTAAGACTATAATAATAGATTAAGAAGCTAACCTTAAGAGAATATACTTATAGAATTATATACTTAACTCCTTCCCTTACGACTTAACGGGAATGCCTTACTTAAGAATAACTAACTATCCCCCCTAGGACCTATATAGAATAATCTAAGGCCCTAGGATGAGTACTAGTCTAGCTTAACCGCTATAACCTATAACTCGATATTATATTACCCTATAGTCTACCTAGGGGCTAGTTCTGGTTTATCCCTTACTTAATTCCTCCTCGCCTCTAAAGTATCTTAAATTAAATATCTCTAATGGTTATATAGAGTAAACTAAAGCAGAAACAGAATACGTTATTCTATTCTAGATTAACTATTAGTTATCTTTTACAGGATTAAGGGCAGACTTTTTTAATAGATTACATTATTCTAAGAGTGAATTAAATTAATAGACTACTAGTAATATTGTGTATGGTGTTTATATACTACTATGTGCTTACGTGGCCTATAGGTATCGCTATTGGGCTTATCGAGGCTTTAGGCATTAATGCCTAACAGACAAGTCCCCCCCCCCCCCCCCCGACTAACCGCTTACCCCACTCTCCCGATTCTATAACTTAAGGAAGCGACCTAACTTATTAAGACTAATAGTTTTAATTTACTAACTATTCTAGTAGGAATTCGGAACGCTATTCCTTAAACTACCTCTCTTATTCCTCGGCAGTAATATTACTTAGCTAAATAAGCTATATTCCACGAGCCTGCGCCCTCTTGATCGCCTCGATACTAATAGATCGAGTATTAGGATCCGGCACCACCTTTAGCCGTTTATACGGCTATAGGCGCTTTATTTAATAGCTTAACTAATTAATCCGAGTCTCTTTTATAGCTAACTAATAGCTTTTAACGTTAATAGCCCTTCCTGCCTATTAGAGTAGTCGCCTAGACCGGCGCTGGGTTATAGCCCTAAGTCTCGTATATCCTAATAGCGTAGATATTAACGCCTATAAGTCCCTAAGCTCCCTTAAGCTCCGAGGAGTTACCCACTATATATCTAATAGATTTACCCGCTTCGTGAGGGTCGTTAGGATTATAATAGGATTTCTCTCTAATACTTAAGAACTTAATAGGACCTGCCTTCGACTAATAGGCTATAGCCCTATAGCCTTCTCTTCTGCTTTAATATTCTACGCCGTTAACGTGGTAATCCGTGTCTTCCGATAGCACTCTAGAAAAGCCCGTTTATTAATAGGCGACGAGTCTACTAGATTAGCCACTTCTTTAGATATTTCCGATATAAGAGCTTTAAGGGACTAAAGACCGATATATTAAGACGTTAAGTGACGTGGCTAGAATAGGCTAGTAGAAATAAGGCTATAATATTCCTAATAAAGTATTATAATATAAAGTTAGTTAAGACATGGCTTCTATACTTATCCACGATTAAAAGGCGTGGAGAATCAGCCTAAGCCGCTGCCCTCTTTATAAAAAGATTAAAGATATTCACGAGCTAGTCTAGGCCTATATCGTCAGTAGTCTAGCTATTTTCGGTAATAATTATCACGGGTTAACCCCTAGAAAGTATAGTTCCGGTATAAGGCCGGAACCGCTAATCAGTATATAGATCCGATGCTCGGACCTCGCGCTACCCTTACCGCGAATTCGTATAAACCTAGTAAATCCTACACTTTTCTATAGACCTTTTCCTTTCCTTTTCTTAATTCTAGCTAATATAATTATTCGGCCTTATTTAGTACGATTAACCTATAACTAGCCGCTTATATAGCTAGAATTAAGCGAACTCCACGCGCTGCGTTAGTATAGACTTAGATATAAACGCGCCGTTAGGCGGCGGTAGTCCTATAAACCCCGCTAAGCTAGCTAAGTGGATAGATAAAAGGATCACTAAAGCTATTAATACGACGCTCGGTCCCTTATAAGAATAGATAGCTTAATAATAAGAGCTACTGTAATAACTTACGAACGGTCTCGCGAACGCCTAGGCCCCGTAATAACCTACTCTTAACCTCGCGCCTCCCTTAGAGGGAGCCCCTATAAATATACCCGCGGAGTCGGTAACAGGCCCTCCTACCCCAGTAACCTCTACTCCCCCTTCCTAAATCAAAGTCCTATAGGAACTATATTAGGAACTATATCCGCTACGTACTAAGCCTTTACTATACCCCACGAAGTTTAGTGGAAGGCGAATAGAGTACGCTACCTAGTTATAGCAGATATATAATAAACTACTACTGAATAAACACTTATTTAATAACTAAGCTAAAATATAATACTATATTAATTCATACCTAAAGGGGAGTGCTTAGTAAGTAGTGTTAGCCTTCTACGCCGCTAGGGGGCCAGGAGGTACCAGTGACCTAGAGTCGTTCCTTAGCTACCTAGACCGTATATATAAGGACTAGAACGAATAGCCTCGCGCGGCCTTCGCGTTATATTCCCTTAGATAATATAAGAAATAAACCTTCGTGTAGTTCATACCGAAATTTAAGAAATAAATCGCCTAAGCAGGTAGTAGCGAGTAGGTAGACTCGGCGAAGATCACCTTCTTTAAAGAAGCCCTAAGCTAGAAGCTATATAGCGCCCTAGTTACCGCGAAGTTACCCTATAATTATCCAAGCTGGGTTACTAAGGTCTAAAGTATCGCCTAGAAGCTAAAGGGCCTACGCCTAACTAGCCGGAACACTTATATACCGAATTAAACCCGGAGCCGAGAGACCGACGCTAATAAAGATATCGCGATAAGAGGGATTAATTAGGTCCGGCCCAACACGACTATAGACCGACCTCGCGATGACCAGGAGTATTAGGGGTATAGGAAAAAGGGATATACCTATATAAACTATAAGTCTTAGGATAAGGGCTCGAAGGCTAAGGGCGCCCGTGTAGTAAAGGTTTAGGCCGGGGATAACGATATCGCTATAAGCTTAGATAGTTCGGATAATAAGGAGTCGGAAAAAGAATAGCTTTAACACGAAAATAGGCGTTAGAGCTAATAGCCGCCTTATAGCAGGAGTAGGAGGCGTTTAAATACCTAGCTAGCGGCGACTTAGCCCTAATATTAACACGAGTAAATAAAAGATATATATATACTCTTATAGATACGGGTTATACCTATTACGCTATTATAAATAAACGCTTTACCTAAAGACTTTAATTACCGTTAATCGATAAAAGAAAACGACTACTAAAAGGATTCTCGGATACGTTTAAGCTAGCTATTAGCGCCGGGATCGCCGTGTTTAAGCTTAAGATTAGCGGCTATATATAATAAGTCTTCGCTTATATAGTGGAAGGATTAGACCAGGATATATTCCTAGAGAAGCCGTGGCTAGAATATAACGATATTATATATTACGCGAAGAATTATAGGTTCTACTATACAGTCGCCGATATTAACCTACGACTAATACTCGAGGAAGAACTAGCCGATATATAAGCTATGCGCGAGGCGAGGCTAGTCTCGGGATCGGTGTTTACAGCTATAATATAATAGATAAGAAGGGGATTAAAGGGAAAAGAAAGAGATACGTTTAACGCCTTAATCCGTGCTATTAGTATACGGGATATCGATAAGGCCCTTTATAAGAAGGAACTAGTAGACCCTCGGGACTATATCCCTACGAATATACTCTAAGAGTTTAGCGACCTCTTTACGCCTAATAAGGCTAATAACTTACCCCTTTACTAGCTAGGCGTTAACCACGAAATTACCCTAAAATAAGGTCCCGATAGACTTAAGCCGACCTTATTATAGGGGCCCCTTTACGGTATATTAAGGGAAGAGTTACTAATACTCCGGAAGACGCTTAACGACCTAATAAATAAGGGATTTATACGAGCTAGTAGCTTAGCGGCTACCGCGCCGGTCTTATTCGTAAAGAAGGTAGGGGGCGGGCTATGCTTTTACTATAATTATAAAGCTCTAAACGCGATTACTTAGCGGATTCGCTACCCCCTCTCTCTAATCACTAAGACCCTATATAACCCAGCTAGCGCTAAGTAGTTTACGAAGCTCGATATAGTCGCTGCCTTTTATAAGATCCGTATAGCTCCCGGATATAAGAGTAGAACTGCTTTTAGGACGCGCTTTAGTCTCTTTAAGTAGCTAGTATACCCCTTCAGACTAAGCGGCGTACCCGCTACCTTCTAACGCTATATTAACTAAATGCTATAAGAGTTCCTTAACGACTTTATTACCGTATATATTAATAACGTCCTAATCTATTCTAGTGGATCTTATAAGGACTATAAAGCGAAGGTCCGGCTAATACTATATAGGATTATAGATACCGGCCTAAACCTAGACCCGGCTAAGTACGAGTTTAGCGTGACGATAATAAAATATCTAGGCTTTATCGTTATAGTGGATAAAGGAGTGTCTTATAACCCTTAGAAGTTGAAGGCTATCCGCGATTAGGAGGCCCCTACCTTAGTAAAGGGAGTATAAAGTTTCTTAGGATTTATAAATTATTGCCGGATATTTATCTATAATTTTATAGGTATTATAGCCCCCCTCTCGGCACTAATAAAGAAGGATCGGCTCTTTAGGTAGGGGGCTAAGGAAGACGCCGCCTTTAAGGAGCTAAGACAACTCTTCTAAATAAAACCTATTCTATAGTTATAGAACCTAGACTATAAGACTATATTAAAGACTAACTATTCGGGCTATACGTTAGGTAGTATCCTATCCTAGGTAGATAAGCTAGGACACCGCTATATAGTTGCGTATTACTCGCGTAAGCTTACTCTAGCGGAGGATAACTACCCTATTCACGATAAGGAGATATTAGTAATTATAAGCTATATACTCGCTTAAAAGGCAGACTAACTAGCTATAAGTAATTTATAATATTATCGGATTATAAGGCCCTCGAGTACTTTATAACTAAATAGTCCTTTACCGAAAGGTAAAGCCGCTAGGCGGGCGAATTAACCTAGTTTAACTCTATACTTAAGTACCGGTAAGGTACTAAAAACTTCCCGGCGGATATACTCTCCTATTATAAATAGGACGCCCCGACGGATAGCTCGGATACCCAGGAATAAGGATAGGTAATTTAATTAATACCTAACTTAGCGATCTCGAAAACGATCCCTAAGCCGATAATACAGAAAACGTCTATTAAGCGTGTATTCGAAGTAAATAAAGACCTTTAACGACTTTAGGATAAGACTATAACGACTGACCCTTAGTATTAAGGGGTCCTCGCCGCGATTACTATAAAAGCTTATAGCTTTAATCTATCCCTCGTACTATAGCTATAGATCGCAGAATATTCTCTTAACCCCGTAGGATATATAACTTTCCGGGATCGTCTTTAGGTTCTAAGCTCCGGAGAAGACTCGCCGCTAAAAGGACGCTTAGTATAGGCGATCCACGACTCTATTATTAGCGGCTACCCGGGTAAGGAGAATATAATTACTATAATAGCCTGATAATTCTTCTAGCCCGGTATAAATAAGGATATACGGAAATTCGTTTATAACTATAATCCGTATAATAGGAGTAATTAATAGCGGAATATAAAGCACGGACTACTAAAACCACTACCTATACTAAAACGAATCCGTAGCCACCTTATAATAAACTTTATAACGGACCTACCACCTACTAGCAAGGGGAAGGCGCGGTTCCTATAAGTAATCACGGACTGGCTAATAAAGTTAGTAATATTAAAGGCGATAAAAATAATAAAAGCGGAGGCCTACGCGGAACGCTTCCTAAACTACTACTTTAGGTTCCACGGTATACCCCTCTTAATCGTTAATAACTAAGGCTTAAACTAGACTAGGAGGTTCTAGCGATACTTCTATAAACTTATAAAGATTAAGTAGCGACTTAGCATAGCCTATTACCCTTAAATTAACGGAGGACCTAAAAAACTAAACTAAGATATTTAGGCCTACCTTTATACCTTTATATACTATTATTAGGATAACTAGGGTCGCTTATTACCCGCTACGTAGTTATTACTTAATAGCAGGAAGAGCTTAACGACCTAGCTAAGCCCTTTCTTCCTAGAACACGGGTTCCACGTTAACCCTATCTAAATCCACGACCCTCTACCCGTATACCCGAAAAAAGCCGCCGCTTATAATCTACTAAGTTACTTATAAGGGGCTATAGAGTTTGTATAGGTAGCTATAGCCTCGAAGTAATTATAGAATAAGGAAACCGCGAATAAGCGGCGACTCCTAGCGGAGCGCTTTAAAGTAAGAGACCTTACCTAGCTTTCTATAGCTAACTACTCTACGCCTAGGCCTTTAAAGAAGCTAAGCTAGCTATATTAAAAGTATAGAGTAATAAAAGTAATTAACTCCTATATCGTTAAGTTAGATATACCCTCGGGGATATATCCTCGCTTTTATATTAATATCCTAAAGCGAGCTAGCCGCGACCCCCTCCCTAGATAAATCGTAACCGACCCCTAGCCTAAACCGATCCGGGACGCCCTCCACGGCGATAAAGAGTAGGAAGTAAAGAGTATCCTATACGCGCGGAATAAGCCGCGAGGTCGCGGCGTGCGATATAAGGTACTAGTATATTAGGCAGGATACGCAGAACCTACTTAAGAACCACTAGACGCTATACTAGAAACCAAAGTGTTAGACGCCTTCGAAGCAGAATACGGTCCCGCCGATAAGAATAACGGACCCTTACACGAATACACTATAAGGAGCACGTGAGGATAAAGGGAATTTAATATAAGGGGGGCATAACTTATAGCCGCGAATTAATTAAAGGGGGGGAATTTACTAGCCCCCCTCTGGTATCTAAAAAGGTAAATAGTACCTTTATAAAGGACTTTAATTAGCGGCGTTATTACCTAAGCCGCCCTTATTATTATTACTGCTATTATTAGTAATAGGATTACCGCCCTCCCGAAAGGCAGCGAGGATACCCTCTAGGAGGCGCATTATTATAGCGCCCTAGTTATAAACCTCCTAGCGGAGGGCCTCCACCTTATAGCGGAGACCCTTACTATTATTAACGGGGGCGGAGGCGGAGACGGCATTAATAATAATAGTAGCGGGGGCGGGGGTTTCCTTAGATAACAAAGTATAGTAATCGCCGCGAGCTAATTCGAAGGCCTCGTGGAGCTAGACCAGAGTTAACAGCGACCTTAAAGAAAGTCCGGGATTACTTATATTATTATTATCCAGATTATCGCGTATAGCGCGACCCGCGGTAGCTATAGGACGGATAAACTTAGCGGCGCTAGGGGGGAGCTAAGGAAGTTAGCCGCGACTACTTAGCTTATAGATTATAGGGAACTTACTAGGCGGTACGCGTAGGATCCTATAATATACTTATAGCACTTAGGCTTCTTATAGGCGGCGCCGGGCCCGGATTAGTTATAATATATTTAATTAAAATTTATTTTAATACCCGCGATACGATTAGCGTATAGGCGGTAAAAGTTATTATAGTAATAACCGGGGGGGTGGCTTAGCCCGCGCTATCGCTTATTAAGCGTGGTAGGCTACTAGAGCGTTAGCAGGGCCCTCGCGGCGAAATATAGACTCTAGTTATATACCTTTTCTTTACTAGGGCGCTTACTAGTGCTCGCTATTATAGCGATAGCCTCCTTAGCTACTTCCTAGGTAAAGGGGGAGGGGGAGGCGATATCGCTATTAGCTAGCTACTCTTTAACGGTGCCCTTATAGGTATAGCGGGCGCTATAGCGGGGCGCGGATATCTAGACGCACTCTATTAGCTATAACCTAACTAAATTAACGCGAGGACTTATTAGGAGACTTACGGTAATTAATTAAATAGTTAAAGGGACGTTATTTATTAAATTAATAAAAAGACTATAAGTATAATATAACTACACCGCGAGTTAGTAAAGAACGACACGGCCTTTAGCACGGAATAAGCGATAAAGCTTACTACTAAAATAACGTTATAGGCTTATAAAGGAAGAATTAACTACGAATAAAAACCAAGTAAAGCTATGCTTATACTATAATATCGAGCTACGGAATATAATAAAAGCCTATAAAGCTATTTATTATAATAGTTTATAAATAAAAAAGAAGGAGTAACTGGGCGTTTTTAATATAAAGAGTAAGCGCTTAGCATAACGCGGAACACTAGTAACTTAGGGGCGAAGTCACCGCGAACACCGCGCGATTCGAATATATCCGATATAAGGGAGGATACACGCCTCCCTCGCGACGCGTTTAGGTAAAAGCAGATTCGGCGCTTAGTTATTATAGCCCCGGAGGGGGGAGGAGGGGGGTAATATTACGGGTTAACCCCTCGAAAGTATAGTTCCGGCATAACGCCGGAACCGCTAATTAGTATATAGATCCGACGCTCGGACCTCGCGCTGCCCTCACCGCGAATCCGTATAAACCTAGTAAATCCTGCACTTTTCTATAGACCTTTTCCTTTCCTTTCCTTAATTCTAGCTAATATAATTATTCGGCCTTACTTAGTGCGATTAACCTATAACTAGCCGCTTATAATAATAATGCGCTAGTTATCGTATCCGTTTATATCTTAGGGAAACTATTATTATTAGACTGATTTTCCCTTAAAAATAATAAGCGGTGGTAAGGGTATTCCCGTTATAAAGATATACTCGATAATTATAGTCTAAATCTTCGTTTCGGCTACTTTAAAATAGATCGACTTCCTCTTAGACTCTCTATAATAAAGCCGTTAATACTAAGCCCCTCCTATATCCTAGTCTTATCTATATTAAACCGAAGGTATAGGGGGATATCGCGGAGGCCCGGAGCCTCGATTAGGCCGAAGAATCCTTATATAATCTTAGTTATTATACCTTTAACGCCGTTCCTTATAATTACCTTACCTCGGAGTGTCTTTATAGTGGGATTATAGGTAAATAAGCCCTTTATCTATCGTTTTCTAAGGGGAATATTATCGCTATTTAGACGTAGGAGACGCGAGGCGAATTCGTAGATCTAGGCGTGGGTTAGAACTATCCTAACAGACCCCTATATAATAATCTAATTTGCTAAAACAGTCTTTTATTTAGTGGAAAGCCTTTATAGGGGTATAGCAGCCTCCTAGCGCGTTATACTGCCCTTTTTATAGCCTTAAAGAGTAGAGAAGGGCATTCCTTAATCTCGGTAAGCTTATCGTAGGCTTTTAGCTACTAGAATATCATTATACGCGTTTTAAAGGTCTTATTCCGTGTATTTTAGTATACTAAATACGAATATCTAATTAAAAAAGGGGATTTATTATATTATAATAGGAAAAACGCGGTTAGATTATAGCGTTATATAGGTAGAAAGTGTTAGTACTATACCCAGAAAATAAATATACCTATATACGGTATAGTACGATATACGAAACCTCCTATAAGTTAGGGACTTCCTAAAGTCCTCCTAAGTCCTCTAGAGTCCTCTAAGGACCTCCCGAGTCCTCCTGAGTCCTTTAGAGTCCCCTAGGGACTTCCTGAGTCCTCCAGGGTCTTCCCGAGTCCCCCGGGACCCTAGGTGGACCCATTGACCTCCAGGTAGGCCCACGGACCTTTAGGTGGACCCATAGACCTTTAGGACCTCCGGAATAACCCACGGACCTTTAGGACCTCCGGAATAACCCACGGACCCTCGCTTATACTTCGAGGGCCCGGATACTAAATCAGTAGCTTAAATAAACCGTAGAAAAGGACTATATATATCAGGCTGCCCGCCTCCCTGTTCCTTTTCTTTCTTCTTTCTCTCTATATCTTACTTCTATAGTCTTTATAGTCTTCTATAATTCAAACTGCCTCTTTTCCTCTAGATCTTCCTCTTCCGTTCTATCTCTTCGTGACCGTTATAAAGGTTATAAGCCCGGGAAAGCAAAGGAAATTCTAGATCCCCTCTTTTTTCCACCTTTAAAGTCCTTTTTAGGCAATTTCTACCCTAGTCCCACCTCTAAAGCCCTCTTCAGGCCGCCTCTAACTAAAATCCACCTTAAAGCCCTCTTTAGGCCACCCTCTTTTTTCCCCTTTTCCCTTTTTCCCTTTTTTCCTTCCGAAAAAACGGAAAAATATTATAGCGGGACCCCGTTCCGAACAGTCAAGTCTTAGCATCCATACCCCCTGTATACTAGCTATACCGCCCCACTATAACCCTATAAAGGCTATAATATTACGTGGCTTATAAACCCTGGTCTCTAAAAAAAGCCAATCTCTCCTTTATAATATATAAGAAACGGCTCTACCTTTTTAATATCCGTGAACTATACTACTACGTAGCCCCACTTTTCCCCGCTTTAGACCCACTTTTCACCCCTATATCCAACCCCTCGGGTAATCAGAACCAGAAATCGGGTATTTCCACTTCCCCCCTTCTAATACTAGTAAAAAGACCACCGTTTTAAAGCTAGGAAGATAACTAACAAGGATTTTATCCCCACGGTTAAGAAACTATAAGGCAGTGCCGATTTTCCTTTCTAGAGGATATCTATACACGCTTATTTTGCCTATAAAGGGAAGTTCCTAAACGATATAACTAAACCTCTTTAGAATCCCTTTTAGAAGCAGAAGGAAGACTCTCTTAAGGCTGCTAGTGAAATACTTTCCACCCTTTCTAAAGGACCTGTCGCCCAGGTTTAAGGCCTAGATACGGCCCACGAAGTCTAGGAAAAGCTAAAAGGCCTATATAAAAGGAAAGGCTTCTAAGCTGATTTTAATACCCTAGGAACCTTTTTTAATAATTCCCCCTTAGACTATAAAACCCTCGAATCCTTTCTATATAAGGTTTAAGAAAATCTGCTGGCTCTAGAAGGAAGGCAGATTTCCTTTCCTAATAAGGTGATTTACGCGTGGATTCTTAACGCCCTTAATAAGAGATACGACTTTATTACTAACCAGATTACCTAGTCCCTCCGTTACGATATCCAGAGCTATTTACTGGATAAAATCGTTATTAAATTAATAGACGCCTCCCGGAAAATAGAGCGTTCCCTAGTAAATAACACTCTCCTCGTTAAAGGGTCTAAAAAACCCTAGAAAAAGACTAAGGGACTGTTCTATAAGAACTATAAGAAACCCGGCCACGTCTCCTCTAACTGCTATTTCCTTTACCCAGATAAGGCTCCTAAGGGCTGGGTTATAAAGGAAAATACCGGGAAAAAGCAGCAGAACCGGGTCTCTAAGAGCACTAAGTCCTCCTCCTCCTCCTCTAGGGGCAGATCTAGGTCCCTAAATCCCTAGTATAAGAAAAGGGAGGACGCTATTACGGCTCTCTTAAAGAACTAACTGCTTTAGACGCTTATAAATAATAAGGATTCTGTGAATATAATCCTTAAAAAGTAACCTGAAGAACCCGAAGAAGAAGAAAATAAATCGATCACGTTCGAAGACGTCCTCCCGAACCCGGAAGCCGAGGATAGAATAGACGTTAAAGAAGTAAATATAATAATCTAAAATCCCTAGAATACTCTGTATACTAACCTAAATATAGGTGAGATAGTTAAAAGGATTTTCAGAATTCAGGCAGAGAATAGGTTTAGTTTGGACTTGAATTTTTGTATAGAAAGCGGAGCTACCTCTTATATAATAACAAATAAATCTCTTTTCTCTATATATAAAACCACTACTAGGCTCGCTAGTTAGGGTAAAGCAAATATAATAAAGATAATAGGCGTAGGAAACTATATTATAAAGTTTAAATATATTAGAAAAACACTGTTTCTAAAAGAGTGCCTTTATATTCCTAAACTAGGAACTAATATAATAAGTCTCCTAAACCTCGATAGCAAAGTCAGAGGTTTATCTAGTAATAAACAGCTTATCCTTTTTAAGAACGAAATAGTAAAAGAGTCTCTTTATATATATATAATAGTAAGACTCTTTGGAGGACTCTACTAGGCTATAGCTAGGCCAGTTATCCTAAAAGGTAGGAATAAAGAAATTGATATAATAAAGGAAATCCTATAAAACTTAGAATAAAGAATAAGGAAATAAAGGAATCAGAAAAGTCTAGACCTTTAGAAACAAAGAGACCAAAATAATAAGAACAGAACCGTAAAAATAAAAGAGACTATATAACTATGGTATAATAGAATGGGTTATATAAACCCCGTTGCCTTGAAAAACCTATATAATAATACCTCTCTTTTTAAGGACTTTAAAGTATTAGAACAAGAAATCATAGATATAAATAGCTATAATGCCTGCCGCCGTAGTAAGGCTATTATACTAGCTAACAAAGATTTAGTTAATAAATATAAAGACTTCTCCTATCTAGAAAAGGTATATATAGATCTCTGTGGCCTAATAGAACCAATGACTTATAATAAGAAGCGCTGGATTCTACTAATTATGGACCGTTCTACCCGGTTCCTCTGGGCAAAATTACTGCCTAATAAATCAGAAGCAACCGTCGTCCTAGCTATAAAAGAGTGGAAAATACTAGTAGAAAATAATAACTACGATATAAAAATAAAAGAAATAGATACGGACGGTGGAAAGGAGTTCACAAACGCCTCCTTTAAGCGCCTCTTTTAAGGCGTAAAACATAATATAAAACCACTATATACCTATAAGACCTAAGGCTCGATTAAACGAGCTATTAGAACTATAATAGAAAAGGTTCGTAGCCTGCTCTTCTACTCAGGACTACCTAGATACCTTTAGGGAGATACTGTATATTTAGCTGTATATATATATAACAGGACCCCGAATTGAGCTATAGGTTTTAAGACACCTTTCGAGATAGTTGAAAAGAAGAAACCAAATATAAATAATATTCGGGTCTAGGGCTCTATAGCCTACTATAAAAATAATAACCCGAACCAGAAGAAACTAGATAGCAGAGCTATTCGTGGTGCCCTTATCGGCTTTAACGATTATAACTATAAAATATATAACCCAGTCTTAAGAAGGATCGGTTGGTTTAGAGACGTATATATACTTAAAAATCAGTTTATACACTCTTCTTTAGACCTAAATACTAGTAATATCTCTCTCCAAGAAGAACAGGTTTCTAACCTAGAGCCTTATCAGCTTCTAGAAAAAACTATATAATAATAACGGGTCTTAAAACAACCTTTTAAGTCTGTCTAAACTAAAGAAGAAAATAATAATAACCTATAAAATAAATGGAGGAGTCTACGAGCAGTAATAGGCTATAATAACCCAGATAGACCTATACACACCGGCTAATCTAGTATATAAGTTAAAATACCTTCGAAACCGAAGTCAGCTTTTAAAGACTATATATTAGTTAATAATAAAAATAATAAGCGCTTATTATATTTAATAGAAGATACCACTCTTAGTAACCTATAGTTTTAAATAGAGCCTTACTACCTCTTAACTATAAACTCTCTATTAGAACCAGCTACCTATAAAAAGGCTATGCAAAGCTTAGATAAGTCAGAATAGATAGACGCTATGGTAGCAGAAATAACAGAACTAGAAAAAAGAAAGACCTGGGATTTAATAACTATAAAAGATAGGCCCCTTAATAAAATAAAGGAAAAATATAATGTCCTTGGCGGACGATGGGTCTATAAAATAAAACTAAATAATAAAGGAGAACCAATAAAATATAAAGTAAGATGGGTTATATAAGGCTTTAATTAAGTACTCGGAATCGACTACTTAGAAACCTTTTCTATAACCTATAGACCCGAAATATATAGACTTGCCTTCCTATTAGGCGTTTCCTTAGGCTGGAAATTCAGGTAGTTCGACGTAACAAACGCTTTCCTTTATGCTAATATAGATACTCTAATATATACCGTTTAACTAACGGGTTTTAAAAAGCAAGAAGGGAATAGTATAACTATCTATAAGCTAAATAAAGCTCTATACGGCCTGAAACAGAGCCCTAGACTCTGGTATAACTTCCTGGTTAAAATCTTTACTAAACTAGGTTATAAAGTCTCCGAGTTTAATAAAGGACTCTTTATATATTATAATAAAGGAGACCGAGCTATATTCCTTTGCCACGTAGATGATATCGTGGTTATAAGTCCCTTCGATACTATAATAGATCACTTCTATAAAGAGATATCTAAAGATATTTCACTTAAAAACTTAGGTAAAGTATATACCTTTCTAGGTAATAAAATAAATATAAATATAACTAAAAAGACACTCTCTATAAGCCAACTACTATATACGAATAAAATACTAGAAAGGTATAATAAACGAGCTCTTAAAAAGGTAGATACCCCGTGTATTTATAAACAGGTCCTAATACCAAACCCTAAACAGGCGTCAAAAGAAGATATAAAGAAATATTAATAAGAAGTAGGAGCTTTACTATATCTAGCTCTTTACTCTAGGCCAGATATAACCTATGCTGTTAATAAGTGTGCCCGATATATAAGTAACCCCTCGAAGGAACACTTTATAGCACTAAATAGAGTCTAGGCCTATATAAACGCATATCCTAATATAGGTCTTCTATATAACTGTAAAAGAGATAACCTATATATATACGGTTACTCTAATACCAGCTTTTCAGATATTCTCGAAGATAGAACGTCTACCTTAGGATATATATACTGCGTAGGAATAAATAATCCTATTAGCTAGACCTCGTCGAAACAGAAAGTCGCCGCTTTATTAACAACAGAAGCCGAATATATGGCTCTAACCGAGGCTATAAAAGAAGGAATCTATACATATAATCTATATACTAAACTCATAGATAACCTTAATATAAGATTTAGTAATAATAAACCGAGGATTCCTACTATTCTTATAGATAGCGAGAGTGCTAAAAAGGTCGCTGAAAACCCGGAATTTTATAAAAGAGTAAAGCATATCGATAAACAGTTTCACTTCTATAGGCAATAGCTACAGGAAAATAATATAAAGGTAGTGTATATAAACACTAAATATAATATATCCGATATAATAACTAAAGGGTTACTAAAAGAGACTTATAATATACTCTGCGGCTATATAAACCTAGGTTATAAAGACGATATACTACCAGAATATAACCTACCACCTTATAAAGAAATAAAAGAACTTAAATACCAGGTTTTTTACCTATAGACAGGTTTTCCTAGAATAAAATTAAGAAAAGGGGTTTTTTATTTTTTCCCTACACGATAATAAATATAGAGGTTTTCTTTTTTTTTGCCTTGAAAATATACATAGACTGTGAAATAACTAGCTAAGCTACACCTACTATATAGGAGTCAGCTTACGGGGGGGTATTAGTATTATACCCAGAAAATAAATATACCTATATACGGTATAGTACGATATACGAAACCTCCTATAAGTCAGGGACTTCCTAAAGTCCTCCTAAGTCCTCTAGAGTCCTCCAGGGACCTCCCGAGTCCTCCTAAGTCCTTTAGAGTCCCCCAGGGACTTCCTGAGTCCTCTAGGGTCTTCCCGAGTCCCCCGGGACCCTAGGTGGACCTATAGACCTCTAGGTAGGCCCACGGACCTTTAGGTGGACCCATAGACCTTCAGGACCTCCGGAATAACCCACGGACCCTCGCTTATACTTCGAGGGCCCGGATACTAAATCAGTAGCTTGAATAAACCGTAGAAAAGGACTATATATATCAGGCTGCCCGCCTCCCTCTTCCTTTTCTTTCTTCTTTCTCTCTCTATCTTACTTCTGCAGTCTTCACAGTCTTCCACAATTCAAACTGCCTCTTTTCCTCTAGATCTTCCTTTTCCGTTCCATCTCTTCGTGACCGTTGTAAAGAAAGGTTTGGAAAAAGGTGATCGGGAGGGTGGGGTAAGCGGTTAGTCCGGGGGCGGACTTAGGCCCCGTTCGACAATTTCAACAACTTATTAAAGAATTTCAATAACTTTATACAAGGTATATCGTAGCCAAGACGCTAATTTAACGCCGGTCCTTTTCCACGATATACCTCTTTTATATAGAAATGCGTAGAAGTGCAGAAGTACGTATTTTATATACAGAAACCACTACTTTTAGCTGGTATAGAATATTATAACTACTCCTATATATATCGATAGCAGGCCTAGGTTCTGTATTTTACGTGGAGGTGGTCGCGGAAAGGTCCTGGTTAATTTATAGGAAACATAGTTATAACTACCTAGGTACCTTACAAATCTTGATTATTATCGTGGCTACGAATCGCTTTAAAATTATAACGTTAGCTTCGTAAAAGAGCGCTGCTAAAAAGTTATTAAAGATCTTTAATAACTTAGAAGCACCTTTTAGGTGCTTCTATACTTTACTATATAAATACGAATAAGTTATTAAAGATCTCTAATAACTTATTCGCGGCTTGGCGTGGTACTTTGAAAACAGGGGTGTGATAGGGGTACGGCAGAGGTTGGCATAAAAAATGCGATTACTGCGAAAATATCATATAAAAGGGGGCCCTTATATATCGGTGGGTCAAGAGTTATGCATTTTTTGGTTATGTTGACGTTTTTTAACAAGTTATTGAAATTGTCGAACGGGGCCTTACTGTTCCTACTATTGTAGCGAAACTGCTTTGCCTTTAGCCAGTGCGCAATTCTCGTCAGCTACAAGCTGTTCCCCAGATTGCCAGGGTGTCTTAATAGTCCTTCCGTCTGTCTATTTCTGTTTCCACGACGCCTCAGACATGTATGTTACTAGTCAGCCATGCTTGCCTTCCAATTACACCTTACCTGCATGCTATGAAGTGCCTGTGAACCCGACCTGGCCTCTAAAGCTAACCTTGGGCAGTACGAGGTGCCGATCCCTAGCTGCATGCTTGCACGTATATATGGTCTATATTTCCACCTTCCCCCTACAATCGAGACTTCATAACGTCAGACTTCGGCCCGCCGCTTCCACGCGTACTCTGGAACGGTTGGGGATTCTCTTTCAAGGTCGCCCTCCCTTTGTCCCATCGGTCTTACCAACTAGACTGGTGTACGCCAACCGCTCACCCCCTGCCCACCTTATCGAACCCGCCGCCTCACCCGATTGTGATCACCTGGACGACAGCATTTTCTTTGCCTAGCTTAGTCCGCAAGCGATCATGTCAACTGCACCATTTTGCGTTCGGTCCCTATATGAATACTCCTCCCCTCACGAGGATGACCTACAATTCCCGCCGGGTGTAGTCATAACTGTAACGGACGAGGAGGATACAGATTGGTATGGCGGAGAATATGTCGACAATGATGGCGTCAAGCACGAGGGTATCTTTCCTCGCAACTTTGTCGAAAAGTTCGAACCGCAACCACCTCCGCGTCCCACGAGAGTTCGTACGAAAAAAGAACGTTATGTTGATGTTCCGGCACATCAACAGCCTTCCCATGATCCTGAACCTGAAACTGAACGAGACTTTAAGCCTCATCCGACGCGCGTTTCGGGTCCAGATGCGGAAGTGGAGCAGGTTGGACCTGATATGACTGGGCATCACAAAGTGCGGACTTCTGAACATGCCCTGCTCGCTTTTGCAGACTCCGCCGAATCTGTCACTGATCTCTTGCCTGCCGTTGCTTCGGCACCACCTGCCATTACGCCTGCGGAGCCCGTTTCCCCGACAGTCTCGTCTGTCGCAATTCCTGTCCCTATCCAGCCAAAGCTTTCTGGGCCGCCCCCAGTGTCAAGTAAGCCATCGAGCACTGCATTCAGAGACCGCATTGCAGCCTTTAACAAGTCTGCCGCTGCACCCATTGCGCCCTTCCAGCCTGTCGGCTTGGGTACAGGCCCCCCCGGCGATTCCGGGTTTGTAAAGAAGCCATTTGTTGCCGCGCCACCCAGCCGTGATGCCTACGTGCCGCCGCCCCAGCAGACTGTGGCTTCCAACGTGTTTAAACGAGAGGAAGATCCGGGTATCAAGGCAAGGGAAGTGGAAGCGCAGGAAACTGCCGAGAAGGTAGGCCTTATCTCATTCGAACAGGCCGGCGAGGACGAGCCAAAGCCCACCAGCCTCAAAGACCGGATTGCCCTTCTTCAGAGACGGCAGCTGGAGCAGGCACAGCGCCATGCCGATGCTTTGGAGAGGAAAGAAAAGTTAAAACAACCAGCCAAGAAACGCAGCGGTAGCCACGAGGCTATAGAAGGTGCCGATGCCACTGATACTGCAGGGCACCAAACGACCGCAGTGCATCAACAAACTGAGCGGCCTACAAGTAGAAGTTCTGAGTTGGAGAGATCCCTGCCACCTCCCCGCGGCATGTCCTCCAAGGGTCCGATAGAAGTCAATCACGATGGCAATGAGGCAGACATGCCCGGGGCTGGTGATACCACAGAATGCAAAGACGAGGATCTTACCGAGCGGGACGACAGTGACGAGAGACCCCGTCATGTAGATCATGTACCCACAGGAGCAGCTCCCGTTTCAGGACAGAGGAAGGAAGGCGAGAGTGATACTGAACTAGACGAGGGAAATGACCACGACGATGATGTGGACCCCGAGATCCGTCGAAAAGAAGAGCTTCGTGCCAGGATGGCTAAAATGAGTGGTGGTATGGGAATGATGGGAATGCATGCCATTTTCGGGGCCCCTATAGGCCGCGGCACGCCGCCAAAGAAGAAAGCGGGAAAGAACGCAGCAGAGCGCCTCGACGAGAATAAGGGACCTATCGCACCTGCGCCTCCCAACCCCGTACCTGCAATGATGCCATTGCACCGTACGGATGGCCTCCCACGCCCGGAGGATGCGGCTGAGACGGAATCATCACGATCCCACCCATTGTCACCCACGGCATCACTTCCGCCTCCAATGCGACCAACAAGTGGCGCTGAAGACGCAAGCGGTGCACTTGGATCTACAAGTAGTAAGCTTTCCCGTCCCTCTTCCAGGGTCTTAGAAAGGGACCGACCGACTGATGGGTGTCTAGCTACATGCACTGAAGGTGCCGAACCACCTATCCTAGGAGGGTGGCCGGGTCCTCAGCCACTTCCCTGCGAGAGTAAGTTCTTGGCATACTCCTGCTTTTGAAGCCCTTCGACCGGCTACCCTTCTAACTCGAGGCAAAACAGCGCGGGTTGTGTCTTTGTCTCATCCGCCCCTCGTGGCCTCCCAAATCGATGGTTCAGAGTCTGAGAACGAGTTCAACCTGTCGGGAGCAGTTCCCAAGCCTGACATTACCGAGCATGGAGCTGGGTGCGCCGCTCCCTCTCCGAAAGACTCTGGCCGACGCCCGCCTCCCGTTCCGCTACTCGGTTTTGATACTCTCCCGGAATCGGCGCCGGGATGTTTCCCTCCACTATCGAGCAAGCGGCTTAGCCGCCCACCTCCACCGATCCCTGGTACCGCGGGCACTATGCTGTCAGCCCAATCGCGGCCACCTCCCCCTCCGCCCCCCAGTGGACTCTTGAGCCGCCAAGCAACTCAGGAAATGATCACAGCCATTGGTCCTATTTCTTCGCCTACAGGGCCGATGATTGAAGACGATGAAGAAGAGGTCACGGAGTATATGGGCGACTACGGAACAGACATCGCATCTTCCGTGCTGCACAAGGATGCTCTGAAAACCCATGACAGGGAGTCTAGTCTCCAGGATAACACGCCTGTCAGGTTTCCCGTCTCCGAGGTGCCCCCGTCCACACCGCCGCCTATCCCCAGTTCCGGTGCACCGCGCTCCGCACCGCCTCCCGTCCCAACTCAGGCGGCACCTGCCGACAAGAGACAATCCGTGGAAGCTCCCCGGGGAGCACCACCACCACCCCCCTTGGGCCTAGCCAAGAATATACAGTCGATGGTATCTGACCATAACCATGAACCATATGGCTTCCCTCAAGGGCCGTCGTTCGCACAGCGGGCCCCCACTTTAAATGAAGAAATGTACATTGGAGCCCGTCAGTCACAACCTTCCCCGTCGCTCACGACTCGAGCTCCGCCCCCGGTGCCGCCCACCAACCGCGGGCCACCGCGCCACTCTCTCGATGCGTCAAGGCCTGCAGTCCCCATTAGGAGCTCGGCAGACGCCCACAGGCCGTCATTAGAATCTGGCTTCATTGCCAATGACATAGACCTAGCTGCGCAGAGTGGCTGGTGGAGACAAGCGAACCAAGTGCCTCCAGCACTACACGGCCGACGCGATATTCACTATGAGTCGGAAGAAAGGAGGTCCACAGTGGATGAATCCCAAACAGTCATGATGCGGACTATTTACATATTGTTCCAGGACTACTCGCAGACGGTTGTGACAGTCCAATATGACCCATTCAACCCTGTAAATGCCGAACTGCATCAGCGGCATGAACCCCCCCCTCGCGCTCTCCGGCAGGATCAGCTGGAGCAGTCGTACGAACGGTTCGGGCGGGCTATCGCTAGTTCATGCTCGTTCAAGAAAGACTCGGTCGTCGGGGACGGCACGCCGCAGGGTCTAGTTCGCGAACTCCTACGACCGTTCAAGGATGCCCTCGCTCCTGTGGGAACCAGAGCGTACGGCGCGCTAGTTTATTCGAATTTGGCCAATGCATCGACGCAGCAATACGATGAGATTAGACCAGGCGACATCGTCTCAATTCGAAACGCCAGATTTCAGGGAAAACATGGGCCCATGCACGCCAAGTATAGTGCCGAGGTTGGCAAGCCCGACCACGTCGCCATTGTGGCAGAGTGGGACGGCACGAAGCGGAAAATTCGGGCATGGGAACAAGGACGTGAGAATAAGAAAGTCAAAGTGGAAAGTTTCAGGCTAGATGATCTGCGGAGTGGCGAAGTCAAGGTATGGAGGCTGATGCCCCGAAGTTGGGTTGGATGGGATACTCAACTATAGGTATACCTGCCAACGGCGCTGTCTTGTCTTGCTCCAATTGCCTGAATTTAGAAACAGCACGGCGGCATTTTCGTTCATTGACGCCTGGACGCATGGACTTGAGCAGTTTAGAGACATCTTGTTCGCTGTATCTTGGCGGCGTACGTACCTTATTATATGACACTATGCCCTCGATTTAGCTCTGCCCCTCGAATTTGCACTTCTGTCAGGTGTCAGGACACTAATATCGTACGACGTGTGACTCGTGTTTATTGCCGACTATAAAAGAGTATAGGTCTACGATAATAAATATAGGGCGAGGTTATTCCGACTGGGCCATTCGTTTATTCCGACTAGGGTCTAATTATAAATAGCTAACAGAACTGTTAATCTAACTCTTCTTCTTTTCTATAACGTAATTAGCTATTAATTAACTCTTCTTCTTTTCTATAACAAAGCTATTAATTAACTCTTCTTTTCTATAACGAAGCTATTAATTAGCCCCTCGCGAGATAGCTCTTTTACCGCCATAGCCCTTTACTCTTAGCTACAAGGAATTCGACGATCTGCTCGTTAACGTTAACGATTTTGCCCGGGATAATAGCTACGCTATCGCTATCTGTTATCAAACTAACCTAGCTAAGGATAGGAGCTATCGTCGCTTCGACCTATATTACGATTATGGTAGTAGTAGGCGCGAATCTATTATAACCGGGGCGTAACCTAATATAACCTCTAGGAAAACTAACTACCCCTATACTATAAAGGCTAAGCTTATTAAAGGCCGCTGGTTTAGTACTATTATAAACCCCGACTATAATTATAAAGTAAGCTTAGATATTTCCACTTATCTAATCTATCGTAAACGGACCTAGAGCGACGAATAGAAGCAGGAGATCTGCTAGCACTTTAAAATGATCTTAGCCTCCGCCCGTGATATTATAGCGTTAATAAGGGAAAAGCATCCTGATTAGGTAAGTTAGTCCCTATATATTATAACTATATCTTCCTAACCTGCCTCTTTAGATTTAGTTAACCGTGGATATTAAGAACGAGATATCGAAAGGACGTAAAGAGTCTCTTAGAGGCTACACGTCTATATAGGCCCTAATTAAGGAATTCGAGGAGCGCGGTATCACATACTATTATCGTCAGCTTAATAGTAAGATTACTGCTATTCTTTAGCCGCTTCTATAATACGAATAGATATATAAGCTAAACTCTAAGGTTATAATATCTAATGGGATATATAAAACAAACCGTTTTACAATACCGTTTATTAATATCTATAGTACTATAAATACTTAGACTATATTTCATATCGCCTTCGCCCTCGTTAATAAAGAGGATTTTAAGGTATTTAAATACATCCTCTAGTATATTAATACTCACCGCGCGACCCTTAGTATTCGTAAGCTACTTACTATCGTTAGCGACTTCGAGAGGGTATTTAAGAACGCCGTGAAGGCTGTTTTTCCTGATTCTTAGTAACAGATTTATATATAGCACGTTAATAAGAATATCCAAGGTAAGGTTAAGGTCGTTTAGTAGTGGCCTAACGATACCGACCCTCGAAACGACTATAATAAGGATATTAATTATAATCGCGAGGTACCTCTTTTTAATAAGCTCTTAGGCCCTTAGGAAGGTCCTTTTAATATCACTATCCCTTAGCGAACAGATATAACATATAACCCGCGCGGCTTTATAATAGTCTAGAAGGCTATTATATACGCGAAGACCGAAGAGGATTATAAATAGGTATAGCTCCTAATCCTTAAGATATTCGCGGAATAAAAGGGTATTATATAGTATATCCTCTTTACCTAGATGCCCTAGCCCTATTAGTTTATTACTTATGATATCTCTACGTATCGTAACTTTAGTATACGTGTTATATCATGTACTAAGTCTAGTTATAAACAGATTAAGAGCTATCTATTAATTTCTACCGCTAGCCTTAAATTTCTTATTAAACGTATTAAATAAATAGTTAAAAATCAGTAAGTAATATATAAAAAGGACTAAGCTAAAAAAGCCTCGTGTTAGATATAGAATTACTATACCAGAAAGTAGATAGGAGATACCCGAAGCCGCTATAGCAGGCATACCTTAAGTCTATTAATAACATAGTATCATTAAGCTATTAGTGTCTCTAAGTAAATAACCCCGGTCGCCGATTATATATAATAGTTTAGAACCTGGTCCGGAGTGCTTTATATGCATAATATTATTAGAAGATAGTAAGAGTAACCGCTGAATGCCTTTAGCTATCTTAATCTCTACCCCTACTAGTATCTAAGTCGCGACCTAATAGAAGAAGATATGCTATATTCGATCCTAAAGCTTATAGTTATTCTTATTAATGGCGGGCTACCTTAGCTTATTATTAAAGATATCCCTATCGCCTTAATTCCACGTGGTGGTAATCTATGCTAAGGCAACGCTATATCGCGGGCCCGAGATCTATCTAAGTAGAAGCGAGAGGGGGAATAGGCGCGTTAACGTTAAGAAAGCGTCGTCCGCCGGTTTAAGGCTTAATAGATGGCTTAATAACAACAATAATAATAATAATAATAGCAGTAATAATAATAGCGCGGGAAAGGTCGTGGGCGCCCGCGAGGGTTATATACTATAAGGGTATAAGGATATAGATAAGGAAGAGGTCGCTGAGGAATCCTGTTAGTAGTAAATCGTATATAAAACGATTCTGATATAACTAATAGCTAGTCTAATACTAATAAAACAATTAAGCGGCTATAACGAGAATTAGAGCCGTATAAGATAATTAATTAAGTTATTATATTAATACGAAATCCCTTATGTTATAGTTATTATAGAAAACGCCTCTTTATACGCTTGTTTATACGCTTAATTTAATCAATTAGCGCTAACTTAGATAGATAAATTAATATTTACTAATAACTAATAACTCTATCAGCTATTAACGATTAGAGCTTAGTCGAAATAAACGAATAGCCCAGCCGGAATAACCTCACCCTAAATATATAAGTAAAAAGGGTTAAAAGCACTCTAGTGTATCTACTAGAAGTACCTCTGTATTCGGAGCAGTGTGTGATATGGCTCTTCGAATATAACCTATCGGGCTTTTTAGGGACCGTAGGTATAAATACCGAGTATAGGTGTCAGGCATTTGTGCCTAAATGCCCCGATATCCTGTTGGGTATATTCGCAGAGCCACGTCTTACACTGCTCCGAATACGGCGGTACTTCTATTAGATATATTATAGTGTTATTTCCCCTCTTTTATCTATATATTTAATATCGTAGACTAGTACTCTTTTATAGTCTATAATAAAGATAAGTCATACTTTATACGATATTAGTGTCCTGATAGTTATAAGCCCGGCGCTCTGGTGATACGCCTCTATTCCAGTCGATCCAACAGTTCTAGGCTCTGTGCCTCTCTCTTTTAAAGCCCTCTTTTTAAGCTCTACGATAGAGCCTCTCTTTTTAAGTCCCAGCTCTATTACGGATAGAGTCGTCCACTAGCCCGTCCGCCTGCCCATTATCACCAACCCCTTTAACCGCCTCTATCTATTCCTCCTCCTTCTCCTTTTCCTTCTCCTTCTCCCACTCTATCTAATTAACTGCCCTTCCACGCCGTCACGATAATTTCGGTTATACTAACCTCTTCTAAGGATTAGCACTAGTAGTATCTGCGTGTAATAGAAGTCGCTCTTTCTAATAAGGTTACGAAACTCGTGGATCCGGATCTTAACGATACTAAACGTCCGTAGCGCCTTAAAAAGGTTAATCCTCCTGCCATAAGCAAAGACGAAAATTAGGATTTAAAATATAAGCTATAGCTCTTCTCCTATAACGAATATAAGCAGGAAAAGGCCGCGATAAAGGCTATACTAGACTATATCACCACCACTATAGACCGGAGCCTCGCGGAGTCTTTCGCCGGTAAAGATAACCTAAAGGAAATCCTGCGAATCCTGAAGGCACGCCTTAAGCCCACTAACGCCGCCTAGAGGTCACTTATTAAGCCCCGTTAGGATAATTATATATAATCTATTAGGAAGATACCTTACTAACGCTGGCTTAACGATTTCCGAAAGTTATATAAAGAGGTAAAGACGTATTAGGTTCGCGTAATCGATTCGAAGATAGACTAGCTTAACGGATTTTTTAACGCGATCGGATCGATTTCCCTAGAGTAATCGGAAGCCTGGTTTTCTATAATATTAACGGAAGAAGACGAGGCTAAATTACCGGATATTAAGAGCATCGTTAATAAATACACTACCTGGTTACTTTATAGGCACCCTCTACGTTTAGATTAGAAACCGGGATCGTCGTTATTCTATATAGCCACGTTCCTAGGAAAGGATAAAGAAGGATAGTAACCGGATCGTTAATCGGATTATTAAAAGGATCGTTAACAGGGTCAGGGTACTAAGAGGGAATTTATTCACGACTACCGTATAGCCCGGAAAACCCGAAGCTACTATAAGCTAATTTAGACCTGCCTAAACGTTAACCCGGCCCGAAGAGGGAAGACCTTTAAACTATCTAAGGAAACGAAGGAACGCTATAACCGGATTATCGCCAGCTAAGATAACGATCGTCGAAAGAGGTTCTAGAGTAACCTTAAAAAGGACGCCGAAAGTAAGGGAAATAAGGGTTAATAGAAGTCACCCTTAAAAGACCCATCTAAGGATTCATCCAATTTCGTGGCCACCGGGGGCGCCCATTCTTCGGACTCGGATTCGGGCGATAGAACCGGATCGTATAGCATATACAGCTTTTTATTAATAATAGCTAGAGCCTTTAAAAACGAGCTATTAGTTAATTCCGGCACTATAAGGCATATCACTAATAAGCGACACCTTCTAGAAGACTACCGGCCCGCGGAAAAGCTCGTAACGTTCGATACCGGCAAAGGAGAGTCGGATCCGGTTACCGGATTCGGAACCATAAGGCTATAAGTTAAAGATCGGGCTTATTAGCCGTATACGCTGATTTTAAAGGATATAGCGTATATCGAGGGATATCCTATAACCCTTATATCAGCCCTCTGATTACTTCTAACAGGATCGCTTATCACCGGTAGATAGGCGTTAGAAATCAAGGAAAAAGGTCGGACCGTTACCCTGCCTTTAAAGAACGTGGGAGGTTAGTTTACCCTCTAACTAACGGAATAATAGAGCTTTTTTAATAACTCGAGAGCCCCGATTATAAGCGTCGCCGACGCTCGTTTATAGCATAAGTGGCTAGGCCACGTAAGCGCCGACGCCCTTAAATATATTATAACCGCCTATATAGGCGGTGCCGTCTCTAGAGGGGATTTTCCCTTTATAATAGAGTGCGAGAGCTACTCCGGCAATAAGGCCCGGAGACTAGTATCACGAAGAACGCCTAACCACCGGCCTATACGCTCTTAGTAACGTGTAGATATCGATATCTTCTCTAATAACGAGTCCTTTAACGGCCTTACTAAGCTAATACTATACCACTACCCCTATACCCACTTTATAGTAGGGGACTTCCTAAAGGACCTTAAGTCAGCCTTTCTATCAGTAACGTCCTTTAAGCTACGAACGGTATAGTAGTATTACTGCCCTATTATAGTGATACGCCTAGATAATAAATAAGCTCTTTAGAGTAACCTTAATAACTAGGCGTACGCTAAAGGGATCCTAATCGAGAGGTCGTTACCTAATACGGCCGCTTAGAACGCCGGAGCCGAGCGGCACGCAGCTATTATATACGCTATCGCCTAGGCCCTCGCTATCGTTTCCGGCTTCTAGTAGGATATATAGCCGGAGATTATAGCCGCCGCGATATATCTATATAATCTGATTCCACGCCGGGACCTTAGGTGGAAATCGCTAAAGGGTTATATAGATAAGTGGGTTAATAAGATAGGCATTGAGCGTATTATTAGCACCCTATTAATCGATCACCTAAAGAGGTACGGTTACCGAGCCTATCTATTAACTGCTAACTATGAATATAGGCGCCGGAAGAATAAGAAGCTCGCGGAGAGGGCTTATATCGGTTACTTAATCGGATACGAGAGCACTAATATTTATCGGATTTAGGTGCTAAAGCTCGGAAGGGTCCTGCGTATAAGAGACGTTAGCTTTAACGGAAAGATCCAGTATAAAGATCGTGACGTGGACCTACCTATAGCGATAGAGCTTTTTAAAAAGCTTAATCTGCCTAACGATACCGAAAAGGACGCCCTGGCCTCTGTTAGCGTGATGCCGATATACGATTAGTTTATGGTGATGTAGCAGAACACGACGATAGAGTTGTTCTAGGATATTAGAAGGCCGGAATAGCTTAAAGTAATTAAGAGAGCTGGAGTAGCTGTTAAGGCAGTTGAAGCAGTTGAACAGGTTGAATAAGAAGAGGTTAAAGCAGCAGCTGTTGAAGTAACAGAAAATTCGACTCCCTTGCCTAATTCTGGGGGGGTGGATAAGTCATAATAGCGATCGTAGCCGCCTAAAACGGCAGCTATAGTAGCTACCTGGGTTGCTCCTTCCACTATAGCAGCCACTGCCGCCCGAGCTAAGGGCTCGGTCACAACGCCCACAACGCCGGCTATAATTACTACTATAATTGCCTCTAAAACCTCTTCTACAACCTCTCCTAAATCAACGCCCTCTTCTTTTTCCCCTCCTATAACTACGCCTCCAGCTTCACGTTAATTAACGCCTACAGCAGCTGTTCCAGATATAGCTACAAGCCAATTGCCACCTCCAGCTCCTATAACGTTAGCAGCTGCCGCTGCCTCTGACGATTCCTCTGATAACGATAATGACTCGGATAAAGACTCTTCCGATTCCGACGACTCTGACGATACTGTTGCGCCTGCCGCCGGCGCCGTAGCCGGCACCACCTCGGCTATAGGTTTGTTATCCCCTGATTAGTTAGTTCTGGAGGATGAAATAACGGCTGCTGCCACGGCTGCCGTAACGGCAGCCCCGGGGCCCTCCACCACTCCTGCGGCAGCTGCTTAATAGCTGCCTCCACCGGCTGCCTCTTTAACGCCGGCTGCCTCTTTAACGCCGGCTGCCTCTTTAACGCCGGCTGGCCCTTTATCTTCGACGGCCACCACGGCGGGTGCCCTATCTTTAGCTGCCACGCTGGTAGCCTCCTCCCGGCTATAACGTAACCGCTAGCCACCGTAACGATACGCCGACTCTGCCTTCCTTTATCTTAACCGCTTTGATATACCGAGGAAACCGCTGCTACGCCGCGATATACCCGTAGAGCCGTCTAATTAGAGCTAGATAATACGGTTACTATATAGAACGTAGTAGGTTATAGCCGCCTCTAAAGAGGTATAGGCTCTTATTAAGATAGGTATATTTAAAGCTATTAAGACTCCGTTGTCTTCTGCCCTTCCGAGCCGCCCTTTAGATCTGATATGGGTATTTAAATATAAGGTTAATCTATTTGGCTACGTTACTAAATTTAAGGCACGCCTTTGTATTCGTGGCGATTAATAGCTATAAAATCACCTTAACGCCTACGCCTCTATACTGGCCGGAAGGACCTTTAAAACGCTTATGGCTATTACTGCCTATTTCGATCTAGAGACCCGCTAACTTAATACCGTTAACGCGTTTATAAACGCCCGCCCTAACGAAGAGGTTTATATTAGAGACCCGCCGGGATAGAATATCTTATAGGCCGCTTTATACGTTATTAACGAGGCCGGATTAGAACCGTTTTTAAGCCTCTTACGCCCCTCGAACCGTGGGATTAACCGGCTACGCCGGGCCTTATATAGCCTGCGCCGATCGCCTAAGCTATAGCACTAGGAGCTCTTTTTTATTTTAGGTAAGTATAGGCTTATGTAGTTAAAGGAGGACGATAACGTCTTTAGAAGCGATAAGCTGCTTATATTCTTTTACGTTAACGATATCGTATTCTTATACTATAAGGATTATGTTAATACCGCCGAAGACCTGATTAAGCAGCTATAGGGGCGCTTCTAGATCCGGGATTTAGGTCCTATTAAGTGGTTCCTTAGTATTAGGGTTATAAGGGATCGTTAACGTCGTAAGCTATAGTTATCCCTTAATAACTATATCACCGAAAAGATAAAGGCGTTTAATATCGTTATTAGCTAAAGGGTTACTACGCCGCTCGCCTTTCCCGATACGTTAGAACCGAACGGTTAATAGTAGGCGTTAAAGGACTCTATCCACCTATATCTATAAAAGGTCGGATTAATTAATTACGCCGCCTATTAAATAAGGCCGGATATTATAAAGGCTGCTTCTAGACTAGCCGAATTCGCTATTAATCTATCCGGTTAGTATTATAAAGCCGCTGATAGGTACCTTAAGTACCTCGACTTAACGAGGTCCCTCTGCCTATGCTTTAGGCCACGGGATTCCGATAAAACCCTAGCTAAATACGCCCTCTTTTATATAAGCGACGCCGCCTTTAAAGATAATCTTAAGACTCGGTATAGCTTCTAGGGATATATAACTATGGTTTTTAGAGGTCCTATCGACTAAAAGGCGAATAAGCAGATAAGCGTTATTATATCGAGCATTAAAGCAGAGCTTATAGCTCTAAGCGCCGCCGCCCGGTAGTATATCGTAACGTTATGATTAATAAAGGACCTAACGTTAACCTTTAAGGTTAACCCTATTACTATCTATTACGATAATAACTAGACCCGTTAGCTGCTAGAAAGCCCTTGCCTATAGGTAATATCGAAATTAAAGTATCTCGATATACAGGCCCTATAGATCCGGTAGATTATATAATACCGGGAGATCGTGATTAATTAGATCGCGATTAATAAGATAGTTAGCGATAGGATAACAAAGGCGTTACCGCTATAAAAGCACGCTATATTCGTTAAGATACTTAGGATAGAAAAGAGCCCTACCGGCTCCGGCTTAGTTTAAGCGGATCGATTACCACCGCCTTAATGGCGGTTTAAGTCGACTACTATCGACTTAATAGTGGTTTAGATTAGATTATAATCGCGATCGCGATTATTAGATTAACTATAATTATATAATAATTATCACGTTGTTTTTAGGGTTAATTTAACCCCTGTTTTAGGATTATAATAAGGCACGAGCTGTTTAATAAGCCGTTAACCTTTGGATTAATATCTAGGCTTAAATACCCTAGATTTTAAGCTTTAATTCGATTAGAACCGTTAGGATTAATCCTGCGGCTCTGGGGGGGTGTGTTAGGTATTTATGCCTAAATGCCCCGATATCCTGTTAGGTATATTCGCAGAGCCACGTTACACACTGCTCCGAATACGGCGGTACTTCTATTAGATGTATCATAGTGTTATTTCCCCTCTTTTGCCTATATAGTTAACATCGTAGACTGGTACTCTTTCATAGTCTATAATAAACATAAGTCACACTTCGTATGATATTAGTGTCCTGATAATAGGTATTTATACGGCCCCTGTTCGGTATTTACTATGCACTTAGCCCTAAATAAGAAGGTAACGGGAGCGCGAGTATAAGTAAGATATTAGCTATAAATATTATATACCTGTATATATTAGAGTAAGTAATTAGGATTACGTGATATATAATAAGATCACGTGACTTCGGTATTATGGTTAGGTGATATATAATAAGGTTATATAACTAGGGTATTAAGATTATATAATATATAATGTTATATAATTAGGGTATTAGGATTATATAATATATTATAAAGTACCGAGTATAAGGATATTATATATTATAATACCTTAGGGTTAATAAATATAGAGACAGAAATAGTAATGATTTAGTCGCTTAAGATATCTGGTTTTGGTTAAAGAGACTAAGGCTTATCGTGAGGTACAGGTACGCAGCATATACGCCTAAGATCTTACTTATACACACGGTCGCGTAACCTTCCAAAAATAGATTAAGTGGACAGCAAATACCGAATAGGGGGCGTATAAATACTAGTACTTATGAATACCTAATATACCTCCCTAGAGCCGCAGGATTAATCTTAACGGTTATAATCGAATTAAAGCTTAAAAATATCGTAAAAATATTAGGGTTTTAAGCCTAGACATTAATCCAAAGGCCAACCACTTATTAAATGGCTTATGCCTTATAATCCTAAGGTAAGGTAATAATTATTGTATAATTATAGTTAACTTAATAATCGTATTAATCGCGATTATAATCTAATTCAGTCTAATCCACCGTTAAGTCGATAATAATAAATCCGAACTACTATTAGAACTCTTTTTTTCCTAGGTATCTTAACGAATATAACGTGCTTTTATTACGGTAACGCCGAGTACTAGTATTTATACGCCCCCTATTCGGTATTCGCTATCCACTTAATCTATTATTAGAAGGTTACGCGACCGCGTGTATAGAGGCAGGATATTCCGACTGTACCACTTGGATATTCCGACTATAGTTCTGATATGGACCCACTTTCTTCCTATTTCGGAATGACTGACACAGCTATGGTCGTAAACCACTCTAACGCCTTCGAACGCCTTTTGACGCTTTAGATTAATTTGATCGCTTAGATTAATTAAAGGCAGTAACTGAAATGATTTTGACTACTCGATTAAGACCAGCGATTCTATTTCGTGTCTATTTACCACTAATTAGGGCCTCTTTACGGAATCCAGTTCCCCGTCACTTATCACTTATACATCCAACCTACTCCTACTGCTACTCCTGTTATTATTATTATTATTGTTGTTGTTATTGTTGCTGCTGTAATTAACGGATAAGCTCATCTGTTCGATTAAAGCCGATCGTAGAAGAAATAGCTCCACGCCCTCTTCCACCTCTTCCACGGCCTCTTCCACGACCTCTTCCACGGCCTCTTCCACGGCCTCTTCCACGGCCTTTTCCACGCCCACGGATATCTTCGCCGCCTTATTGCTATGACCCTTGTTGTCGCGAGGCTATAAAACGTGCCGCCACCTCCTCCTGCCGAGCCGCCACGTAGTCCTTTGGCCTTATCCCTTATAGCCTAATCAGCGGTAGTAGCGCTATTATAAGTGTGAATTAATTGCCTTGATTAACGATATCTCGATGGGTAGAATTAATGATATCTTGATGGGTGGAATTGACGATATCTTGATGGGTGGAATTGACGATATGGTAAAACCAATGTGTGGTTAGAAAATAAATTTGATTGCTTAGAAAGGTGAGTCTAATTAGAACTACAGTTAGAAGATCCAAGTGGTATAGTCGGAATATCCTGCCTCTGTGTATAAGCAAGATCTTAGCCGTATATGCTGCGTACCTGTACCTCACGATAGGCCTTAATCTCTATAACCAAAACCAGATATCTTAAGCCACTAAATCACTACTATTTCTACCTCTATATTTATTAACCCTTTTTGATAGATTGGGCTAGGAGTAGTAGGCTGTACGCGTGGAAGCGAGGAAAATCAAGCAAATAGCTGTTGAATTCGTAGATCCGTAGAATTACTGCTTATTGCGGGAGAGTGTAAAGAACTGACTTCTGGGATTTCTTCCTGGATCCGGGGCTGGCAAAAGACCCTGGAAGATTGGGTGGCGACTGTTACGTTAATAGCCTATGCGACGGTTATCACGCCACGTTATTAGCTTAAGTAATAACCAAGATATCGTATTTACGATACCTAGTATATTTATATAATATATATCGTAAGCTAAATATATATACACGTATCATACGTATAGTATTATAGTATAGGTTAAGCTGGTTATAAAGTAGACGTCTAGTTATATAGTTATAACTATATACTGTTTATTTTAACTTAGATATTATACTTATGATTATTATAATTATTACTTATTATAAGTATAATATTAACACCCCCCCGTAAGCTGACTCTTATATAATAAGTACAGCTTAGTCAGGTTATAGTTATGATTATGTTATAGCATAGTAATCCTAGTCTATCTAAGACTAGAATACATAGAGGAAAAATTTAAAAAACCTCTTCTTTTTTAAATTTAAGGGAAAATTCAAAAACCCTTATTATGATTATAATTTATGATTTAAAGGAAAATTCAGAAAAACCTTTGATATCTAGAAAAACCCGGAGGTGAAGAACCTAGTTATGCCCCCTTATAAAGAACTAAGAATACTAAGTATTAAAACCTAGTATTTTAATTCTTTAATATTATTATAAGGCGGCAAATCATACTCAGGCAACGTATCGTCCTTATAACCTAGGTTCATATAACTGCAAAGAGTATTATAAGTCTCTTTTACTAAACCTTTAGTTATTATATCAGCTATATTAAATTTCGTATTTATATATACGATTTTCATTTTATTATTATGTAGTTATTGCCTGTAGTAGTGATACTGCCTGTCGATATGCTTTACCCGTTTATAAAATTCAGGGTTTTCGGCGAGGTTCTTTACACTCTCACTATCTATTAGGATAGTAGGAATCTCGAGAGTATTATTATTATTATTGCCTCTTGTATTAGAATCTAGACTTAGATTCTGTAGTATATCTTTGGATAGATTGTAAAGATTGATTCCTTCTTTAGAAGCTTCTATGAGAGCTATATATTCCGCCTCCGTTATTAATAAAGCAACGACTTTTTGTTTAGTTAAGGTCTAACTAACAGGGTTATTTACTCCCACGCAGTAAATATATCCTAGAGTCGAGGTTCTATCTTCGATTATATCTGAAAAGCTGGTATCAGAATAACCGTAAGTACCAAGGTCTTCTTTATTATAATTATATAAAAGACTAATATTAGGATATATATTTATATAAGCCCAGATTCGATTTAACGCAGTAAAGTGGTCTTACGAGGGATTGCTTATATAGCGAGAACACTGGTTAACTACGTACGTTATATCTGGTCTTAAATATAAGGCTAAATATAATAAAGCCCCGATTTCCTATTAGTATTTATTTATATTATTAGTTAATACTTATTCAGGATTTAGTATTAGGACCTTCTTATATATATAAGGTGTGTTAACCCTTTTCAGACTTAGTTTATTATACCTTTTAAGTATCTTATTAGTATAAGGCAACTAACTTATAGAAAGAGTCTTATTTTCTTTATTTATATTTATTATATAGCCTAGAAAGGTATTTATTTCACCTAAGTCTTTAAGTGTTATATCTTTAGACATTTCCTTAAAGAAATAATCTAAAGTGTTCTTAGACGGGCTCAGAGCCACTATATCGTTAACGTGGTATAAAAGAATAGCTCGTTCTTCTATTCTTTTAATTTTATAATATTTATAAAAGGTAAAAAGTCCGTTAATATATTCAGAGACTCGGCAACCTAGCTTAGATAATATCTTAACCAGGTAATTATACTAGAGTCTAGGACTTTGTTTTAACCCGTATAAAGCTTTATTAAGCTTACAGAGAGTTATATTATTTTTACTATTATTACTTTCTAAGCTATCTTCTTTCTCGAAGCCTGTAGGTTATATAGCGTATATCAGGGTATCTATATCGGTATAAACGAACGCGTTTTTAACGTCGAACTGCCTGAATTTCCAGACGTGTAATACGCCTAGTATTAAAGCTAGTTTATAGCCTTCTGGCCGGCAGGTAGTTAAAAAGGTTTCTAGATAATTAAGACCTAGAACCTGATTAAACCCCTAAATAACCCACCGAGCCTTATATTAAATACCTTCGCCAGAGCTATTATATTTGATTCTAAAGACCTAACGACCTCCCAGTACGTGGCAGTCTTCTTTTATTTTATTATAATTATTAGGCGTATTTTTTATACTTATTAAGTCCTAGGTCTTTCTCTTTTCGAGTTCTGATATTTCTGCTACCATCGCGTCTATCCATTTATCTTTATCTAGTATCAGGACACTAATATCGTACGAAGTATAACTTGTGTTCATTGCAGACTATGAAAGAGTACCAGTCTACGATATCCTATATATACCTTAATAGAGGGGAAATAACACTGTGATATATCTAATAGAAGTACCGCCGTATTCGGAGCAGTGTATAACGTGGTTCTACGAATATACCTAACAGGATATCGGGGCATTTAGGCATAAATGCCTAACACACCCCCCTAGAGCCGCAGGATTAATCCTAACGGTTCTAATCGAATTAAAGCTCAAAATCTAGGGTATTTGAGCCTAGATATTAATCCAAAGGTTAACGGCTTATTAAACAGCTCGTGCCTTATTATAATCCTAAAAACAACGTGATAATTATTATATAATTATAGTTAATCTAATAATCGCGATCACGATCATAATCCAATCCAAACCACCGTTAAGTCGATAGTAATCAATCCGAACCACCGTTAAGGCGGTGGTAATCGATCCGCTTAAACCAAGCCGGAGCCAGTAAGGCTCTTTTCTATCCTAAGTATCTTAATAACCATAGCGTGCTTTTATAGCGGTAACGCCTTCGTTATCCTATCGCTAACTATCTTATTAGTGGCGATCTAATTAATAACGATCTCCCGGCGTTATACGATCTACCGGATTTATAGGGCCTATATATTAAGATACTTTAATTTCGCTATCACCTATAGGCGCGGGCCTTTTAGTAACTAACGGGTCTAGTTATTATTATAGTAGATAGTGATAGGGTTAACCTTAAAGGTTAACGTTAGGTCCTTTATTAAACATAGCGTCGCGATATACTACCGGGCGGCGGCACTTAGAGCTATAAGCTCTGCTTTGGTGCTAGATATAATAACGCTCGTTTACTTATTCGCCTTCTAGTCGATAGGACCTCTAAAAAGCATAGTTATATATCCCTAGGAGCTATACCGAGTCTTACGATCGTCCCTAAAGGCGGCGTCGCTTATATAAAAGAGGGCGTATTTAGCTAGGGTTTCTTCGGAATCCCGTGGCCTAAAGGACAGGCAGAGGGACCTTATTAAGTCGAGGTACTTAAGGCACCTGTTAGCGGCTTTATGATACTAACTAGATAGATTAGTAGCGAATTCGGCTAGTCTAGAAGTAGCCTTTACGATATCCGGCCTCGTTTAATAGGCGGCGTAATTAATCGATCTAACCTTTTATAGATATAGGTGGATAGAGTCTTTTAACGCCTACTATTAACTATTCGGTTCTAATATATCGGGAAAAGCGAGCGGCGTGGTAACCCTTCGGCTAGTTATAATATTTAACGCCTTTATCTTCTTGTTAATATAGTTATTAAGTGATAACTATAGCCTTCGGCGTTAATAATCCCTTACTACCCTAATACTAAGGAACCACTTAATAGGACCTAAATCCCGAATCTAGAAGCGTTCCTGTAGCTACTTAATTAGATCTTCGGCGGCGTGAATATGCTCTTTTCGATATAGCACCACTATATCGTTAACGTAAAAGAATATAAGCAGCTTATCACTTCGGAAAACGTAATCGTCTTCCTTTAACTATATAAGCCCACACTTGCCTAAAATAGAAGAGAGCTCCTGATGCTATAGCTTAGGCGATCGGCGTAGCCTATATAGGGCCTGGCGTAGCCGGTTAATCCTATAGTTCAAGGGGCGTAGGAGGCTTATAAACGGTTCTAATCCGGCCTTATTAGTAATATATGCTGCGGCTTATAATATATTCTATCCCGGCGGGTCTCTAATATAGACCTCTTCGTTAAGGCGGGCGTTCGTAAACGCGTTAACGGTATTAAGTTAGCGGGTCTCTAGATCGAAGTGGGTAGTAATAGCTATAAGCGTTTTAAAGGTCCTGCCGGCCAGGGTTATCAGGGGCATTCTATTCGAGGGGGACTTAGAGGCGGTGAGGAATGCGTTAGGAACCCGGAACCGGCCCTAAGGTTGACCCTAGGAGATATTTAGGACCGAGTTATGTTTTAGGACTATTAAGCTGGCCTAAGACCTATCGTCTTAGAGCCTTAGGTTATTATATACTAGTCCTAGGGAGGATAGTTACTAGCCCTTAAATAGGGTGTTTCCGGTTAACTCCTAAGTAAAAAGGGCTTAACGAATAATCTTATAATTATTCCCCCCTAAGGTTAGCCTTATAACCTGTCCTTATTATAGTCTTAACGACTCTCTTCACTCCTTATATAAACCTATAATATTTTATTCGTTCTAACCGTTTACGGGTATAACGACTATTAAGAGTTCGAAAGACTAGTTATTTTTTTAAATCCTATTATTACCCCTAACTAATACCTAAGATACCCCCTAAGCGCACCGCCCCTATTCGTACCCGGGATATATCCCCCGCTGCTAAAGGAGCCGAAGCCGGGCTATTAGGCGTTAATCGCGAGTAATCCCTTACGCCTAAGTTAAAGGATAAAGATAGTAACCCCGAATTCGAGATTCGCGGATAAGCTAACCCGGGCGCTCGTGATCCTATAATAGGATTATTACTTAACTAAGGGACCCCCTAAGTTATCTATATAGGACCCTAATTTAATATTAAAGACCTTAAGGGCCGCCCCCCCGGCACTCTATTATCGGCGGAACTCGACTTCCTAATTAAGCACCACGAGGACCGCCGAGCGCGCGAAAAGAAGGAGAAGCGTCTCCTTACCCTCTAATAGGGGAAAGACCCCGATACCTCTAAATATACCCCTCGAGGGGACTCCCGTAAAAGCTAGTATAAGGTCCCGTAGAAGCTCCCTAAATAGGATAGGTAGTCCTATAACTAGTTCTAAATATTTATCGAAGAAATCGAGGAGCGCTTTATACTCGATAAGGTCGAGCTATCTAAGGCAGAGAAGATCTATCTTACCTTTACCCTATTACCGAAGATTATAAAATCCTAATAGCGTGCCTACTATAAGCGCGTTTATAGGAAGACTAGAGGTGCTACCTAGGAGGACCTTAAGACCTTCCTAACTAAGTAATTAGTCGATAATAAAACCTATAAGATATCTATAACTAAGAAGCTATTCTCGGACTAGACTATATAGAAACCTAATTAGACCTACGCTAAGTTTATTAATAGGCTAGACTTATTATTTAACGAGGTATCCCTACCCTTCCCCGATAAGTGGCGTATATAGTTAATCTTAATAAAGCTTAATAAGCCGCTACGTAACTAAATCGTGGCCGCCGGTATCCCTACTAATAATAAGGCGTTAGGTATCGTAGCCTAATAAGCAGAGATCACTCTTTTATATAAAAATAAAGAAAAGACGCCCCGGAATAATCGCCTAAGGCAGCCCCGCGGCGAGAAGCGTAGGCGAAATAGGGCCCCTAATAGGGCCTATATTATAACTATTCGGCCCTTTATACCTCCCTAAGGTTTCGTGGAATTAATCGAAGTAGACGATATAGAAGCCCCCGGGCCTCCTAAGAGGCGCCACTACCCCGGCGTTACGTGTTTTAGCTATAATAAAAAGGGGTATTACCGGAACGAATACCCGAAGGAACCCCCTAAGTTAGGTTAGTTATTAGGATACTCCGCTAGTTAGAACCCGAATAACCTACCGGTTAATATAAGGCACCCCGTCGTTAAACAGGCTTAGGCCTAGGAAGGGCCGCCGTCTTAGCCGTTCTTTACTAGTAAGGATATAATTAAGGCGAAGTTAGAGATACGGCTAAGCGGCGGATAGGGCCGCCGGAGCGCTAAGCTTAATAGAGGTGCCGAGGTTAACCTAATCGACTAAAAGGCCCTACCTCCCGCCTATAGTCCCCTAGGACTACTAAAGCGACTTAAATAAGTTATCCCTAGGGTCGATATATAGTCTATCAGGACCTTTAAAACGTATATTAAGGTTATAGATAGTTAGGACCGGACCCGGATATATCCGATTAAGTTCGAGGTGTTAGATATAGACCCCGATAAGTCCTAAGTTATCCTCGGTATACCCTAGTTAGTAGAATATAACCCTATTACCTCCTTCCAGTCCAGCGAATAGATATATTAACTTTAGTAAGAGGACCTTTAAGGCGTCCCGGGTCGAAGAGAGTTAAAGAAGGCGAAGGAGTATATATAGCTTATTATCCGCCTTATAAAGTCCGGTGCCCCCCGTATCGGCTAAGTTATTAGTATAAAGTGGAATACTACTAAGGAAAAAGAGGATACGTTACCTAATAGTCCTTTAATCCCTATTATTTAATTAGACCCGTCGTAACCTATACCCCCTATACCCCCTAACCCGACCCGACTAAATAAAGGGATCCTGGAATATCTTAATCCCGGGCCGTATTAAGAGTCGCTGGATAAGGACGAGTTAGAGAACGTTATCCCCGAGTATTATCGAGAGTTCTTAGACGTTTTCGATATTATAGAGGCCGGCCGTCTACCCGCCTATTAGCGTTAGGATCACGCTATTAAGATAGAGGAAGGTAAGTTACCCCTATTCGGCCCTATTTACCCCCTAGCCGAGTAAGAACTAGCCGTCCTATAAGAATATATTAAGGAGGCTATAGCTAAAGGGTAGATTCGATTATCGATAAGCTCTACGGGCGCCCCGATTCTATTTATACTAAAAAAGGGTAGATAGCTACGCCTATATATAGATTATCGAGGTCTTAATAAGGTTACCCGTAAGGACCATACCCCGCTCCCCCTAATATATAAGATCCTTAACCGCCTTATATCCTCCACGGTTTATACTAAGTTAGATCTTAAGGACGCCTACTATTACTTAAGAATTCGAGAAGGGGACGAGTAGAAAACGGCTTTTAGAACTAAGTACGGACACTTTAAGTACTTAGTAATACCCTTTAGTCTATATAATACCCCCGCCAGCTTCTAGCGTTATATTAACGAAGCCTTAAAGGGTCTTATCGATACTATCTGCGTTATATATCTAGACGATATCCTAATCTATAATAAGGACCTTAGTACCCACCGCGTATACGTTAAGGAGATCCTTACACGCCTAAGGGAATAGTCCCTATTCGTAAACCCTTAAAAGTGTATGTTTAAGATATAAGAGGTCGAGTTCTTAGGCTTTATATATAGCCCTAATAGGGTCTTTATAGACCTAAAGAGGGTCGAGGCTATTAAGGATTAGGAGGAACCCACTTCCGTTAAGAAGATTTAGGTCTTCCTGGGTTTTACCGGTTTCTATTAATATTTTATCGAAGGCTACTCTAAGGTCGCTACCCCTTTTACGGACCTATTAAGGTTAGGGGGTAGACTAGGTATATTCTAGTTAGGGGACGTAGAGAGGGCCGCTTTTAAGAAGTTACGATTATTATTCTAGTCGGTACCCGTGCTACGGTATTTTAACCTAGCCCTGCCTATTCGTGTAGAACCCGACGCGTCTAACTTCGTACTAGGCGCTATAATTAGCTAGTATAAGGACCGAATATAGCGACCCATGGCGTTCTTATCTAGGAAACTAAGGGGACCCGAACTAAACTATCCGACGCTAAATACTAAGTTAATAACGATTATTAAAGCGTTCCGGTAATAGCGTTACTATTTAGTGTATAGTTAGACCCTAGTAAAGGTGCTAACTAACCACTTAAACCACCGGTATCTACTAAATAAGCCTCGAATTAAACCTTAACACGCCTATTAGCTAAAGGAGCTATTAAGCTTTGATTTTAAGATCCGTTACTGCCCGGGCGTTTAGAACCCCGTAGATAGGCTTTTACGGAAGCCGTAGCTCGCTATAGATTAAGTAGATCTCGAAGCGGAGCGGCAGAAACCCGTTAAGGGATTTACTAAGAAGTTCGTTATTAGCTTTATAAGGGCCCGAGGTGTACCTAAGCCCTCGGGTCTATCTAGCCTAAAGGATAAGATTATCTTTACTTAGAAGGACGATCCCTTTTATATCTCCTTAGCATTAAAAGATAACTTAGCGGACCTATAGTCCTATAACGGTTAGGGTACGGTCTACTTTAGGGACCGTCTCTTTATACTAAACTAGTTAGGTTTACGCGATAAGGTCCTCTAGGTATTTTATAACGCGCCTACTACGGGCTATTATAGGTTAGGTTAGACGATTAAGAGGATTTCCGAGTCCTACTACTAGGAATACCTCTTATAAGACGTTAAGAAGTTCGTGCCTACGTATAGTATCTATTAGAGGACTAAGCCGCGCTAGTATAAGCCCTTTAGGTACCTAACACCTTTACCCGTACCCGAATAACCGTTCTAAAAGATCTTAATAGACTTCGTGATAGGCCTCCCCCCTATAACCTTATAGGGAAAAAAGAGGGATTCTATCCTAGTCGTGGTATATTAATACACTAAGTACGCGATCTATATCCCCTATAGCAGCTTTTTAATAGCTAAGGGTCTTACTAGTATTCTATAAGTATATGTTTTTAGTATCTATAGCCTACCTAATAGTATCGTTTCGGACCGAGGGTCCTTATTTACTAGTAAGTTCTAGACCACCCTATATAGCCTCCTAAGCGTTAAGCAGCGGTTATTAACCGCGTTCCACCCCTAGACGGATAGCTAGTCGGAACGATAGAACCAGAACTTAAAGCACTTTCTACGGGTATTCGGTACCCTATAACAGGATAACTAGGTTAACTAGCTACCCCTGGCCTAGTTTACCTATAATACCGTATAGTATTTAGCTATCCGGTAAACCCCTTCTATTACGCTAATAGGTTTTAACCTACACGGACTATATAATATATAGATACGTAAGTCGGGCGAGGTTTATACCGCTATAGCCGAGTAAAGGGTAAAGCACCTTATATCGAATCGCAGGGCTATAAAGGTCCTTATTAGGAAAGCCTAAACTATCTACGAATAATACTATAACGCCGGCTAGGCAGCCTAGCGCTTTAAGATTAGCGATTATATATTACTATCTTCGAAGAATATTAAGTAATATCGCCCTAATAAGAAACTATTAGATAAGTTCCTCGGCCCCTATAAGATTACCTCTATAATAGGTTAGTATAGGCTCGCCTATAAGCTATAGCTCCCGGAGTTAATAAAGATTTATAATATTTTCCTAATCTCGCTCCTTGAACTATAAAAGTCTCGGGACGGTAGGTCGCCTATACCCGCGGATATTAAGGTCGAACCATAAAAGTCGGATAAATATAAGGTAAAGGAAGTCCTGGCTTATCGCTATAACGGGAATAGGCGCGAATACCTTATTAAGTGGGCCGGGTATAAGTATAAATATAACACTTAGGAACTATAAAGACACCTCCCCGATACGCTTATTAAGGAGTATTATAATCGGAAAAGGGAAGCTAATTAATAGTATCGTCGGTGCCCCGTAGGGTCTTTTTTTATTTAGGCCGGGGAAGAAAAAATAGAAAAAAAAAAAAATAGAAAAAAGAAAAATTAAAAAAAACTAAACGCTAACGCCCCCCCCCTACCCCTAACTCCCCCTAGTCCGAGCCTAATAATAACCGTAAATAGTCCTTATTTATTTTTTATAGCCGGTTTTTTTATAAAGACCGGCTAACTTCGAATTTTATTTAACTAACTAGCCTAGACGGCGGGTAATAGTAGCTAGGTGGCGCTCCGTATTAATAGGAGTATCGCGGCGCTTTTTCTCCGCCTCCTCCTCCTCCTCCTAGCGATAACGCTTTAGGGGGTTAAACCCCTTATTATCGCGGGCGTATTTCTTTATAGCCTCGAGGGCCCGGCGTAACTTAATTTAGACCCGGAAAGCCCGGCGCTTATATATATTAGCGGTGCTCTTTATAAAGATATCGGGCTAACTTATAAACGCCTAATCGTCTAGACCACCGCCGCCTTATATAGCCGCCACTAATATCTTTTATAGCTTCTTAGCTACCCTCTCCGCTTATAATAAAAGCTATATATCTAGTTAGTAACCTCGGGAGCGGTTAAAGTAGAGGGGACTATAGCTATATAAATATACTAACTCGTAGTCACGGCTATTACTATTATAGTAGTAATAGTATTTATCGGACACCTTATTACTATAGTAGGGCCGTATAATAATAGGACCGGTAGCGTTATCGCTATATAGCACCAGGAAGCCCAGTACGCGGGCGCACCGCCTATAGGGAGCATAAAGCTCTAGGCCCGACCTAACTAAAATAACAGGATATACCGGTATTTTAATAGCGCCGCCATCGCTAAAGTCCGAGGGTCTATCGCTAAACCCGATTATAGATAAAGCGAACTCCGATAACGATAACCTATCAGAGTTAGCTTCCTTATCGTTAAAAATAATAGCTTTATTGGTACTACCGCTTATAACGATATTCTAACTAGTATAGTAAAGGATACCCTCTAGGTTACCGAGGGGCTTAAGAGCACCCTACGGCGAGTTATCACGCCCTAAAGGGAGAGAGTTAGTTAACTTAGTGACCGGAGTAGCCGTAATAGCCGGCTTCTTAATAGTCCTAACTAATATAGCTTATTTGGCTAGAGTAGCCGCTATACCTGGCTACTTAATAGCTTTATCCTTTAAGGAGAAAGAAGACGATAAATCCGAGGATAAATCCGATAATAAGTCTGTTAAAGAGTTAGACTACTACTACTACTACTACTACTATTACTACTACTACTACTATTACTACTATTACTACTATTACTACTATTACTACTATTACTACTATTACTACTATTACTACTATTACTACTATTACTACTATTACTACTATTACTACTATTACTACTATTACTACTATTACTACTATTACTACTATTACTACTATTACTACTATTACTACTATTACTACTATTACTACTATTACTACTATTACTACTATTACTACTATTACTACTATTACTACTATTACTACTATTACTACTATTACTACTATTACTACTATTACTACTATTACTACTATTACTACTATTACTACTATCTAGAAGCAGCCGCTATAGGCGCGGCCTTAGCCTAAGCGTAAGCCTTCTTAGCGGCCCGCTATACTTTCTTCCTAGCAGTCTTAGTTATGCCCTTATCGATAACCTTCGGTGCCACCTTAATAGACTTAGTGCCGACGATATCTGACTTTTTACCGGTCTTACCAGACTTCTTAAAGGATTTACCGGCCGCGCCGGACTTTTTGTGTTTATTAGCTAAAGTTAGAGGCGCAATTATATAATAGTAGTCTGCCCTAATACTATAAGTTAGCCCGAAGTTCGCCTGAATAGAATATAATATTTATATAATAATAGTGGTAATAGTAATAGTGCTGATAATAATAATAATCTACTATAATATTAGCCGAATCCTAGGCTATCCCGCGATCCCGTACACGACTAAAATCATATATAGAGCTGCGTAGAGGTGATATATACCCCGATAAGGAGTTTACGGGATACGTTAATACTCTCTACATAGATAGGGATAGATAACTTACTATTACTAATAATACTATTATTATTCTTATAGATAGGTAAATAAGAAAGGGTAAGGAAGAGGGAAAATAATAAGATAAGTTAGGTAGATAGAAAAGTCTTATATTAGAATAGTCGTATAACCTAATATAGGCCCTTCTTATATTATTCCTTCCCTTTTTACCTAGATACTACTACCTATTACGGGACTCTATAATACAGTTATTTAGTTAATACAGTACGCGCCTAGGGTGCTATTATAATGCACGCGTTTATAAATAGCCGTTAATACTATTATTAATATTATAATAGATATCACGCTTTATTATTACCCGGCCTTAAGCTAGATAAGTCGCGAGAGGGCAATAAAGGAAATAGGGTAAGATCTTTTATTACTAGGACTATATCGTGACGGGTCTTATTCTAGAAATATCCTTTATATAGCCTTTTTAGGTCGCCTTAATAATAGTGGTAGTATAAAAGGAGTAGATAAAAGGAGCCTTAGAGAATTACGGAACTAATAAGGGCTACGATTCCCTACCTATAAGTATTACCACTACTAACCTAATATTTACTTTTAGAGTTATGGTTTTATTCTAACTAAAGCCCTTAATTGGATAGGGCCCTAGCTAAGGCGCTTAAGGCTTTATTATAGTATAGTCGTAGTAAGGGAAGATAGATAAAGGAGACTTAGGGGAGTTATGCTTTATTTAAAGATAACGGGGCCTCGCGGTTTATAAAGACTATGGTTATACTATATAAGATAGACGAGATTAATTAGAGGAAGGTTAGGTTAAAAGGGATTAGACTAGTTCAGTTTGGGAGGCCGAGGAGAGAGTTCGTGGCCCCGATAAGTAGAGTTAGGGCCGGCCTGTCTATCCCTAGGACGGGGTGGATTAATGGACGGGCCGGATTAAGGACGGTTACCGGCTCCCGTGGATAGGAGCCTTAGAAAAAGGGGCGTGATATTGGAGATATTCTATTTAGAGGATTTAAATGGACTTAAAGGCGTTAAGGACTATATTAAGGATCCGGAACTGGCCCTAATGTTAACCCTAGGGATATTTAGGACCGAGTTATGTTTTGAGATTATTAAGCTGGCTTAAGACCTATAGTCTTAGAGCCTTAGGTTATTATAAATAGATCCTAGGGAGAATAGTCACTGGTCCTTAAGTGGGGTATTCTCCGTTAAGTCCTGAGTTAAAGGAGCTTAACGAATAATCTTATGATGATTCCCCCCCTAAGGTTAGCTTCGTGACCTGTTACTGTTATAGTCTTAACGACTCTCTTCACTCCTCACACCAAACCTATACTAAGATAAGAAAAAGAAAGTTAATATCTTAAGTTATTATAATATAATTATTTCAAACAAAGCAGACCCTTATTATTACCTCTATATATAGCGTTCGGCTATTATAACTACCTTTAAGTTCCCTTCTTAGACGTTTTACGGAGGTATCTTAGTTTAATACGAGTTTAATATACCTTATATAGCGTGTGACTTAGGTTTATACCTATTAAGTGCATTTTTTATATAATATATATATCTATAATATAACTACTTCGCACGTACAAGCACAGAAACCGGGAAGCCGCCCGCCTCCGCGCCTCTGCCTACAGCCAAAACGTCTAAGTCCGCTAAGATAATCTAGAAGTCAGACCTTTACACATACTCATATTCACACGCGCAACAAGCAGTAATCCTACGGATCTACGAATTCAACCGCTATTTTGCTTGATTTTCCTCTCTTGCGCTGGAATAGCCTATCACTTGTAGCCTAATTTATCAATTATTAAATCTGCATACTTATATAATAAAGCTAATACTTGGGTTAATAGTAAGAGGTTAATTTCTTATAAAGAATATAAGTAAATAAGATTAGGATTAGAAGTAGAGTTAGTAATAGAGACAGAGATATATTGGTTCTATAATAGCTTAAATTCAACTACTATATGTCTTAGAATTAGTATTATTAAATATATATACATATTAAAATAGAGAACGTTACTTATAGTATGGAAGTATATATACATATAATAGTATTACTAAATATAAAGTAAGAAAAATCATTATTAAATATTTATAAAAGTAAAGAATAGAATAAAATAAGTACACAGCTCTTAGTATTTAATTACATTAATATTCATATAGTATAGGAAGTAAGTGAGGAGTATATATAGGTTCTAAAATCGCTATTCTATAGAAGTAGTTAGTAGTATTAACACTGTATTATAACTATTTAACTTCTTTCTACCCGCATTTGCTTATAATAATAGTAGTATATTTTAAGTTGTTAATAGGATATTGATTATATTAAGGATACAGAAACTTAAATAATCAATAAAGTCTTATAATCTTAAATAATAAAACATAATAGGTGTATATATATATAGTAAATAGCTTTATATTTAAAAATTGAATTCAATATTGGTATACGAGCTTTCTTTACATAACCTAAAAATATTTACTATATATTAAACGTAATCTAATTAATTATAAGAATAACTAATTACGGCTATATAGTTGCCTAATAATTTATTTTATAGGGAGCCTACTGTTTTACGTCTAAGGCAATACGATTATAACGGGCCCTGTTACCCGAAGACCTCGTTATTATATTATTTTGAGGCTTAATTTAGCTACTGTTTTTGAGATTACTAATAAGGGCATAAATTATATAATAAGCTATTAATTCTATAATCAATATCTAATCCTTGAATCTTTAGACTTCTACGTTATTTTTAAACTTTAATTCGATTAGAATCGTTAGAATTAATCCTATAGCTCTAGGAGAAGTTATTAGGTATTTGTACTTATATCGCCGATAAGGCCCTAGACTATAATCGAGTACTATATCCCTCACGGCTCCGAATACGGAGGTACTTCTAATAGATATACTATAGTCCTTTTTGTTACAAACAGCGTATAACTTAATTACGTAAAATCAAGCGATCGATCTGTTAATTCAATTAACTCTAGAGAACATCCTGATTAAAGTGCTAAAATCCTCTCCTTATTCCTATAGCACGTCTACTCCCATTTTTGGGCCCCGGATAACTCGTTCCGAACCTATTTCGGGCTAGCCTATGCGATATACCCCCCTAACTAAATAGCCGTTCGGCAGCTACTGAGTTAAAGTTATATATAGGCTTCTTTTATCGGTATATCTTCTTCTTTAGCGTCCACGTAGCTTCTATTGAATTTCTTTTCTAGCTCCCTTAAATACTCCGGTAAAATCTCCTCTAGCCTTTTTATATAGAAACGGCCTTATATATCCATTACTCCTACTATAACGAAAGGAAAGTCTGTAGACTTTAGTTAAGGAAAAGATATTATAGAAACGGCTCGTTAGCTTAGTATCGCAGAGTGATCGCAGTATATTCGTTAACTAAGCGCTGACTTTAAACGAAGACTTTAACTTAAGGGATTAAACTAATCCCTTAACGCTTGTACAGAGATAGGTTCGGATCGGTAGTCCGTGCGCGGCTATCGGTCCGACTATATGCCGATAGGTCTGTGATTATCTCGTTATACTGGCCCCCCCCCCTAATAAGTCTGGTCCCGTAGACTTATATTATCGTGATACTTTTAATTACGCGTTTATCGCGATTAATTATCTCTATCTGGTTCTATACGAGCCCTTATTAAAAACCCATAGGAACAAAGAGTAGCCGCTCCTTTTATTTACCTCTTCGGCGTTCTATCGCCGACTATATGCCTCGTGATTTATCCGAATATTGTCGCACAGGCTGGCCCAAAGCAGGTTCGGAGCGGGTTGTTCCGGGCCCGAAAATAGGAGTGGATCGGCCGCAGGAATAAGGGCAGGAACTTAGCACTACGATCAGAGATTTCTATAGAGTCAATTAAATCAATAGATCGATCGCTTATTTTACGTAATTGAGTTATACGCTGTTTGTTATAATTAAGAGTCTTATTTACTCGATAACCTATTAAAGCTATTTTACGCCGAGCTGCCTATAGCTATAACCATGACCTTAAATACGACTATTTATATAAGCTATAAAGACTAGGAGCTATGGAAGCGCCTCTATAAAGTCAGGGCCCGTAGTAACGGAGTCTAGGACTTCCTACGCCCTAATAATCTAGCTCCTAGGCCGTAGCGAGCTACCCGCCCCGAATTTGCTTCCTACGCCTCTATCGCTAACGTTAACGGATAGCCTACTAATATCTCCGAGCTAACGGTTATAGGTAAGGCCGCCTATACCGAAGATTACCGCCGATATAAAGAAGACCGTAAGGACTACGAGACCTACTAGAAGGGTATTAACGGTATACTTAAGTGGGTAGAAGAGTTTATCGTAGCGAAGAGACTAAAGGCCCTAATAAAGGGCACGACCCCGGAAAAAATCTATATAGTAGTGTAAGCCGACGCCGCACCCTATATCGCGACCCGTATAAAGGACTCCTAAAAGAATTACGACCTTTATAAGAATCAGCCGCCTACTAACCCACGGAAGGTGGGCGCCTAGCTAGACGATTAGCAGGACCGGCTTTAGGACTATTATAATATCGGGATATATAACGAGCCCCGGGAGATTTAGATTAACGATTTCTTTAACGCTATACGACCTGCCCTGGGTAACTAGGTGGATATAAAGGAAGCAACGCTAGACCTTAAAATAGTATCGGCGATAGCCCTTATCGCGGAAGGGAAGAAGGCGGCGGAATAACTTAATATACCGCCTACTCGAAGCCATAGAACTATAGCCTTCCCGGCCCTAAAGCTAGGTAAAGGCGATAATAATAAAGGGCCGTAATGGACTAAGAGGGCTAACCGGACCGGAGCCTAGCGGGGCCGTAGTGCCTACCCTAAAGGTAAGTTAACTAACCGAATAAGCTCTAAGCGCCGATAATCCCTATTCTATAAGGACGAGTACCCCGTATACTACCGGCGCGGCCATGATCTATAGGGCTACTAGATACTATTCCTAGAGTTAGCGCCGGAGGGCTTTTAAGCTAATAACTCTATTAGGAGGCTCGTGGAGAAGTCCCTTAGAATAGACCGGGATCTATAAGGCGCTATAGAGAAGATTAGGTCCCGGAATAAAAACAAGAAGACCGCCGCTATTGCCGCCACCGAATATAAAGTAACCGATAATAATAACGAAGGTGGCGGCGGCGGTGGTAACGGCGATAATAATAATAAAGTCCTCGAGGAGGCGTGACTATGTACGGCTATAAGAGCTGCCGCCACCGAATATAAAGTAACCGATAATAATAATTTTTGATAAATTGAGGTACGAGTAGTAGGCTGTACGCGCGGAAGAAAGGAAAATCAAGCAAATAGCTGTTAAATTCGTAGATGCGTAGGATTACTGCTTGTTACGCAAACGCGTAGTTATGTGTGTGTATAGAACTGACTTCTGGGATTTCTTCCTGGATCCGGGGCTGGCAAAAGACCCTGAAAGATTGGGTGGCGACTGTTACGTCAACAGCCTACGCGACGGTTATCACGCCACGTTATTTGCTTAAGTAATAACCAAGATATCGTATTTACGATACCTAGTATATTTATATTATTATTATTATGATTATTACTTATTATAAGTATAATATCAACACCCCCCGTAAGCTGACTCTTATATAATAAGTGCAGCTTAGTCAGGTTATAGTTATGGTTATGGTTATATTATAGCGCAGTAATCCTAGTCTATCTAAGACTAGAATACATAGAGGAAAAATTTTGAAAAAACCTCTTCTTTTTAATTCAAGGGAAAATTCAAAAACCCTTGTTATTTGTTATAGTATATTATTCAAAGCAAAATTCAGAAAAACCTTTGATATATAGGAAAAACCCGAAGGTAAAAAACCTAGTTATATCCCCTTATAAAGAACTAAGAATACTAAGTATTAAAACCTAGTATTTTAATTCTTTAATATTATTATAAGGCGGCAAATCATACTCAGGCAACGTATCGTCCTTATAACCTAGGTTCATATAACCGCAAAGAGTATTATGAGTCTCTTTTGCTAAACCTTTAGTTATTATATCAGCTGTATTAAATTTCGTATTTATATATACGATTTTTATTTTATTATTTTGTAGCTATTGCCTGCAGTAGTGATACTGCCTGTCGATATGCTTTAGCCTTTTATAAAATTCAGGTTTTTCGGCGAGCTTCTTTACACTCTCACTATCTATTAAGATAGTAGGAATCTCAAGAGTATTATTATTATTATTATTATTATTATTATTATTATTATTATTATTATTATTATTATTATTATTATTATTATTATTATTATTATTATTATTATTATTATTATTATTATTATTATTATTATTATTATTATTATTATTATTATTATTATTACCCCTTATATTAGAATCTAGACCTAGATTCTATAGTATATCTTTATATAGATTATAAAGATAGATTCCTTCTTTAGAAGCTTCTATGAGTGCTATATATTCGGCCTCTGTTATTAATAAAGTAACGACTTTTTATTTAGTTAAGGTCCAACTAACGGGGTTATTTACTCCCACGCAGTAAATATATCCTAAAGTCGAGGTTCTATCCTCGATTATATCTAAAAAGCTGGCATCAGAATAACCGTAAATACCAAGGTCTTCTTTATTACAATTATATAAAAGACCGATATTAGGATATATATTTATATAAGCCCAGATTCGATTTAACGCAGTAAAGTGGTCTTACGAGGGATTACTTATATAGCGAGAACACTAGTTAACTGCGTAAGTTATATCTGGTCTTGAATGCAAGGCTAAATATAATAAAGCCCCGATTTCCTATTAGTATTTATTTATATTATTAGTTAACACCTGTTTAGGATTTAGTACTAGGACCTTCTTATGTATATAAGGGGTGTTAACCCTTTTCAGACTTCGTTTATTATACCTTTTAAGTATCTTATTAGTATAAGGCAACTGACTTATAGAAAGAGTCTTATTATCTTTATTTATATTTATTATATAGCCTAGAAAGGTATTTATTTCACCTAAGTCTTTGAGTGTAATATCTTTAGACATCTCCTTAAAGAAATAGTCTAAAGTATCCTCGGAAGGGCTCAGAGCTACTATATCGTTAACGTGGCATAAAAGAATAGCTCGTTCTTCTATTCTTTTAATTTTATTATATTTATAAAAGGTAAAAAGTCCGTTATTATATTCAGAGACCCGGTAACCTAGTTTAGATAATATCTTAACCAGGTAATTATACCAGAGTCTAGGACTTTGTTTTAACCCGTACAAAGCTTTATTAAGGTTATAGAGTGTTATATAATAATTATTTTTATTTTTATTATTTTCTGAGCTGTCTTCTCTCTCGAAGCCTATAGGTTATGTAGCGTATATCAGGGTATCTATATCAGTATAAACGAACGCGTTTTTGACGTCGAACTGCCTGAATTTCCCGCCGCGTGATACGCCTAGTATTAAAGCTAGTTTATAGCCTTCTGGCCGGCAGGTAGTTAAAAAGGTTTCTAGATAATCAAGACCTAGAACCTGATTAAACCCCTGAATAACGCACCGAGCCTTATATTAAATAGCTTCGCCAGAGCTATTATATTTAATTCTAAAGACCCAACGACCTCCTAGTACGTGGTAGTCTTCTTTTATTTTATTATAATTATTAGGCGTATTTCTTATATTTATTAAGTCCTAGGTCTTTCTCTTTTCGAGTTCTGATATTTCTGCTACCATGGCGCCTATCCATTTATCTTTATCTGGGCAGTTCATAGCCTATTTATAGGTAGCTGGTTCATTAATCGAATTTATAGTTAAAAGAAATAGGGAATTTTCTTAAAACTATAGGTTTCTAAGTATTATCTCTTTTATATAATATAGCAAGTACGCACTATTATTATAGGATATTAAATCCTTATAGTCCGGTTTTAATAGTTCTAAAGGTATTTAGACTTCTAGCCTGGTACTCTGGCTACTATTATTATTAGCCGGGCTATAGTTTATATTATTATTATTATTAGCTAGAACTTTATAGCCCGCTGCCCGTAGACGAAGACTCTTACGTCTGTTATTATTATTATTCTCTTCTTCAGGTTAAATAGACTTAACAGAACGTTTCGAAACGCGCGAAGGAATATTTTATGAATATTAACCGGTATTTTCACTAAAAGTGATTCCTTTATTATACTTAACGGGTTAATAAGGCCCGTGGTTAGAAACCTGTTTATATACCTGAGTATTAATATAAGGAGGGAGGTTATTATTGTTTTTAGGCGTATAGTTATTATTATAGTTGTCTGAAGAAGAGTGAAGACACTGTTTCTCTAAGACATAAACGTCTCGAAACCAACCAGTCTTTCTAGTTACTGGGTTATAAACCTTATAGTTATAGTTATTGAAACCTATTAAAGCACCTCGAAGTGCTCTTATATCTAGTTTCTTTATATTCGGGTCGTTATTTTTATAATAAATAATAGAGCCCTAAACCCGTATATTATTAATATTAGGTTTCTGACCTTATAAAAGCTTAAAGGGACTCTTATATTTAAGAGCTGAATTAGGTGATCTGTTATATATATAAACAGCTAAAAGAACAGCTTCACCTAAAGGTATCGAGGCAGCCCTGAGTAGAAAAGAAGAGCTCGAACCTTTTCTATTATAGTTCTTATAACTCGTTCAACAGAGCCTTGACCTTCATAAGTGTATGGTGGCTTTATATTATGCTTTTCACCTACAAAGAGGCGTTAAAAAGAGGCGTTATTAAATTCTGTTCCACCATCAGTATCTACTTCTTTAATAAAGAAGTGATATCTATTATTATTATTATTATTTTCCACCTAAGCTTTCCACTCTTTTATAGCTATAACTACCGTCGTTTCAGACTTATCTAAGAGCAGTTATACCCACAGAAACCGGGTAGAACGGTCTACTATAACCAAAATCCAACGCTTTTTATTATAAGAAAGAGGTTCGATCGGTCCGCAAAGATCCATATAAACCCTTTCTAAGTAGGAAAAGTCTTTGTATTTATTAACTGAATCCTTATTCGCAAGTATAATAGACTTGCTCTTCTTACAGGCATCACAGCTCTGTATTTCAGTTAACTCTTCGTTAGTTATATTATAATCTTTTTAAAGAGTATTAGTATAAAGACTTTTCAAGGCAATAGGGTTAATATAACCTATCCTGTTATGCCACAGCGTTATGTTGTCAGTTATAGAGGTAGTCCTTCGACGGTTATTACGGTCTCTTTATTTATAAAGCTCTTCTTAAGATTAAAGAGGTTAAGGTTTCTTTATTATATTATTTCTTTATTAAGGTTTAACTAACCCCTTTATTATATTTCTTTATTTATTTAGTTTCTTTAAAGCCTGTTCTTTAAACCTCTAAAACCTCTTTATCCTAGTTAAGTCTTAAGACTATTCTTTAGGTAAAATACCTCTTTCTAACAGTTTCTTTGTGTTTTTTCTAGTATTTATTAGATTTATTTTCTAAGACTCAACCCCCCTATACGATAATACCCGTGCTATAGCCCAGTATAGCCCGTTATAAAGCAGAGCCGTTATATAAAGAAAGAGGGGCTCTTTATTATTAAATAATAAGAGCTTTTTGTTTCTAGTAAGACTCTAAGCTTTACTATTAAGAAAAAAGAGACTAATAATATTCGTGCCTATTTCCGGTATATAAAGGCACTCTTTTAAAAGCAAAAGCTTTCTAGTATCTTTAAATTTTATAACGCAGTCTCCTTTACCTTATATCCTTATTCCCTTTACCTGACCCTAATAAACAGTTCTCTTTTTAGAATTATAAGTAGAAAAGAGTCTTTTATTTATAATAATATACGCCGTAGCCCCGCTATCTACACAGAAATTCAGATCTAATTTAATACTGTTTTCTGCTTATATTTTATAAATCTTTTCTACTAACCAATCTATATTAAGGTTAGTATTATTTATATCTTTATTCTTAGAAAAGATAATAAATACCTAATTTATATCTATTAAATCCTATATAAAAGGATTAGGACGGTCTAGAAGAGGAAACGGAGGAGGGAGGACGTCTTTAAAAATAACGCCGGCCTCTTCGTCTTTATTATCGTCTTCCTATTCTTTTTCCTTTTCTTTTTCCTACGGCTAATCCTGCTACTAATCCTATTAATCTATAATTATATTAACCGTAGCAGACTCGTCGTTTTCCTCCTCTAAAGACGTATCTAAGACGTGCTATTCCTTGGCCTTTAGTATAAGGTTTATTATACGCTTCTCCTTTCGAGAGAGACTCGTCTTTCCTCCTTTCTTTTCCTTTAACTAAGACTTATTTACCCTATTCTAGGTATTTTTCCTTAATCCTACATTATCCTTTATTACCTAGTTCTTAGGTGCTTTTTTAGGATAAAGAAAGTAATAGTTAGTCGTCGTATAGCCAGGCTTCTTATAGTTCTTATAGAATAAACCCTTAGTTTTCTTCCAGGGCTTCTTATTCTTCTATGATTTCGAACCTTATATAAGGAGGGTATTCGACGGCTAATCGACCTTTCTTAAAGCATCTATTAATTCCGCTATTAATTTATCTAGTATATAACTAGTAATATCGTGAAGGAGAGCTTAAGTTATTTACCCTACTATAGATTCGTACCTTTTATTAAGATTATTAAGAATCCAGGCAAAGATCACCTTATCAGAAAAGGATATACCTCTTTAATTCAAGGTAAGCAGTCTCTTTTATATTTTATATAAATACGCTTCGAGATTAGGGAATTCAGAAAGCAAGAGGTTAAAAAAGGAAGTCAGGACGATATAGTCGGCCTAGAATCCCTTTACTTTATATAAATCCTTTAGTTTATCCTATACACTTAAAGCTTCGTTTATTCCTTAAACCTGGGTTAAAGGACCGTCTAAAAGAGCAGAGAGTATATCTCTAGCTACCTTTAGAGACTCCTCCTTCTGTTTTATAGAAGGATTTACTAGAAGGGGCTTTATAACGTCTTTAATATATTTTCCTTTACGAGCAAAGTAAGCATGCATTCCTATAGTCCAGTTTTAATAGTCTATGCTGCCCTGGAGCTTCCGGACGGAAATTTCTTTACTAGTCTCTTATTAGGCTATTTGTAGGTAGCAGAACGATATTTTTTATTATTTATTTAGGTCAGAATTAACTAAGTTATTTAACGATTTATTTTTATTAGTTTTATTTATTTTCCTTTATTCCTTTTTCTTTGTTACGTTATCGATAAAGGATAGAAGTAAAGAATACTAAGCTAAAGGTCTGATTCTGATTAGCCCAGCTTCGAAGAGTGGGTCTAAAAGTGGGTCTAAACGGTGAAGCTATTTATAGATCTTGTGACGCGAAGAAAAGCGATACTCGTATAAAGCGAATAATAGGATTTCTATAGGCGGACTTTTTACTAAAAGCTTATATACCACGTTACGATATCCTGTTATTATAGGCAGCACGGTAAGTCAAGTGGCTTAATTAATAAAGCTATTATTCGTGGAGCTATAATAACTATAAAAGCAGCTACGTTTAATCCACGTATTCGTTATTCCTCTTCTTTTTCAAAAAGTCCCTTTATAAATAAAGGAATAGTATATCCGATTATAATAAAGAGTCTTATTCCGATCGTGTAGTTCTTCCGGAACAGGAACAAAGAGCTAGCCTCTTAGCACGACTCTTAGCGACCGTATTAGGAAGAATAAAGAGCTTTAAACCGTGGTATCGGAACGAACGGTTCGATTTGATTAGCTATCTTCGGGAGATAAAGGGATTTCGTACGGTCGGAGATAAGGATCTACGACCGGGAGAGGATAAAGGGATGGCCTAAAAAGGCTGGTAGTCTTTTTAGTATTTTCGAGTGGAATAAAAGGGTAGAAAAGAGTAGATTTCCTTCTTTACTAACCCGGGCTTATAACCTTTTAATAAATTAGGCTACGAGTAGTAGGCTATACACGCGGAAGAAAGGAAAATCAAGTAAATAGCTGTTAAATTCGTAGATCCGTAGGATTACTGCTTATTACGCAAACGCGTAGTTATATATGTGTATAGAACTGATTTCTGGGATTTCTTCCTGGATCCGGGGCTGGCAAAAGACCCTAAAAGATTGGGTGGCGACTATTACGTTAACAGCCTACGCGACGGTTATCAAGCCACGTTATTTGCTTAAGTAATAACCAAGATATCGTATTTACGATACCTAGTATATTTATATTATTATTATTATGATTATTACTTATTATAAGTATAATATCAACAATAATAAAGTCAGTGGCGGCAGTAAAGTGACCGATAATAATAATAAGGTCTTCTTTAAAATCAAGAAAACCACGAAGCTAGAAAAGCTTATAAATATATCCTATAAAAGGCAAGGCAAGGCGTTAAACACCGTCCGTTCCGAGCCACGCCGGCTAGAAGCTCCGGCGGCCGCCCTCTTAGCAGCCGTATATCCTTTACGGCAGTCCGCTATATTAGACTCAGGTGCTATATCCTATGTTTTCTATAATAAAAGCAGATTTACGGATTATAGACCGGCCCGGCCCGATAACGTTATAATCGCCGGCACTATAACGATGCCGATTCAAGGGTATAAAGACGTTATTATAATAATAAAAGGAACGGCCAGCCCGATAAAGTTCCGGTTAAAAGACGTAGCCTACTACGAAGATTTTATCTATAACCTAGTCTCTAATAAGAAGATACGTTAGAACGGTTACTAGTAGAATCAGGAGCCGCTAAACGATTATATACGCCGCCGTGATCGATTAATCCTTTATTAGCTAAGTATCTACTACGATTAAACTGTTATAAAGCTATTTCCAGTCACTAACGCCCCCGTTACTACTGCTCTTCTAGCCCCGAGCCTACTAATCCGAAAACCGATTAAAAGGGTAGCCAGCTAAGCCGATAGCAACCTATAGCACCTCCGGCTAGGGCACGCTAGCCCTAATATAATAAAACAACTAGAAGAGCAGTTATAGGGCATTAACCTAAAGGGGCCCGGAACGGTAGAGTATAACGCCTACGCTTAAGCAAAGATAAGTCGCCAGATTAGCCAGAGGACCCGTATAGCTCCAAGCTACGCCGGCAAAAGATAGGCGATCAACTTCACGGAGTTCCTACTAACCGCCAAGGGCTACGTACGGATTATATTCTTCACGGATCGATACAGCGGATTCGTGGCCTGCTACGTTATAACGTCAAAGAGAGCTTCCGATATCTATACAGTTATAAACCAATATATCCGATAGGTTCGGAGCTAATTTAACCGGCAGGTACGGGTCTTTAAGTATAATAACGAACTAATATAATCGCTAGAAATACAGGGCGTAACCAAGGGTTTTAGCATCCAACTAGAGTCCTCTTTAGCAGAGACCCCCGTATAAAACGGTGGTGCTAAAAGATCTAGGGCTATTATAGTGTAGAAGGCATGAGCGATACGAATACACTCCCGATTACCCGATTTCCTATAGGTTGAAGTCGTCCCTACTACCGCTTACGTATAAAACAGAACGCCTAAATAACGCCTTAGCTAGAAGACCCCGTTCAAAGTCATCTATTAACGTAAGCCGTAGCTAGGGCACCTTCGGGCTTTTAGTTATAAAGCTTTTCCTATGACTAGAGGAGCTCTAACGAGGTCTAGAAAGCTTTAAAACTGGTTAGCGCCGCGGGCCTATATCGGTTACCTCGTGGGATACGATTCAACTAATATTTACCGTATTTAGGTCCCGGGCCTTCGGAGGAATAGGATCGTTCGCATATATAACGTTATCTTTAACGAATAAGAGTATTTTAACGGCAGACTCGAAGCCCTAAAAGACGATTTACGTTAATTAACAGAAGAGCAGCTGGCGGATATTATTAATAAGATCCGCCTACCAGAGTTATATATAATTAAATAAGGCGAGCCGCAAGATAAGGCAGCCAGTAAGGCAGCCAGTAAGGCAGCCGATAAGGTAGCCGATATATTCATAACAGCACACTTCGAGCCTATTCTCCGGTCGGGCAGCGAGGTTAATAAACCTCTCCTAAGGGCTACGCCTACCGGCCTCGAGGCTCGGGGGGTAGAACCGTTCATAGCGCCTAAGAGGCCGGAATAGTAGGAGGAGCTTATAGAGCCTACGAGGCCGGAGCTAGAAAAGAAGTCTTCCACGGCCGCGATTAATTACTAACGCCTAGATAATAGTCACCTTCTAACTCCACCAGAAACCCCTCCTTAGGCGGCTCACGGCGGCTGCTTTCACGGGCTATATACCTATAAAGCAGGGGGGAGCTAAATTTCGAAGCTATAGCAGTAACCGAGTCTAAATCTCTGCTTTCAACGCAGGAAGATATACCCTATTAGTTCGTAATTTAAATAGCAAGCCGCTAATAAAACTAAAAATCAAAAAGGCACTTAAAAGACCCTACCGTAAAATACACCGTAAATAACTACCGGCCCCTCCGAGAAGTTAACGAGACCTTAAAAACCACCTATATAAAATCCTGTTCCGATAAGCCTAAAGGGATCACCTAAAGAGTTATAAAAAGATAGGTTCGTGGATCACGGTGCTAAAGGACAGGGCGAAAGGGCATTAAGTGCTTAGCTGTATATAAGTAATAACCTATAAGTTTAATAAACACGGTTTCCTATAGAAATATAAGGCTAGATTAATAGTCCGTAGAGATTAATAGTATCAGGACTCGTTAAAAGATATATATATAGCCACTCTCGCCGGTCGGTCTTTTAGATCGTTAATAGCGATCGCCGCTCGCTTCGATCTACCCTTAATATAGTATAATATTATTAACGCCTTCGTGCACGCCCCTTTACCCCACGATATATATATACGGTTCCCGCCTAGGACCGCGGTGCCGGGTTAATTACTATTACTAAAGAAGGCGTTATACGGGCTACGGGAGTCTTTATTACTATAGCAAAAGCATATCATGGAATTGCTAAAAAGAGACGGGTTTAAGATAGTGCCGTAAGAGCCCTGCTATTTTATATACCGTGGGCTAATCCTGTTTTTCTATATAGACGATATCGTGATCGGCTTTAAGGAAGACTTTAGGGAAGAGATAGAATAGGCTATCGCGAGCCTATAAAAGCACTACGCCCTATAAGGCGGGCAGCCACTATAGTGGTTCCTTAGGATTAAGGTTATTCGGGACCGTTCCTTAAGGAGGATATAGCTATTATAACGCGATTATATCGTGAAGGTAGGATATCTATTATTAACGGCATCTAACTATAAACTCATAAGTCCTATAAAGCCGATAAAGCTATTACCATACGCTAGGAAATCCATTACCGTTAAAAGCTATTAACGAAAAATAGGATTAGTTCTATACGCTATAGTAATCACACGCCCCGATATCGCCTTTATAGTATCTCGACTCTATAGGTTTAGCGTAAATCCGAGCCGTTAGTATTATAAAGCAGCCGACCATTTAATCCGATATCTGCTAGCCACGTAAACCTACGCCCTATAATTAGGTGGTGGCGACTCTATTAAGGTGTTCACCGACGCGTCCTTTACGGATAATTTAATTAATTAAAAGAGCAGCTAGGCGTTTATAATACGTCTATTTAGAGGCATAGTAGCCTAGCAAGCCAATAAGCAAGTAACGGTAATAACGTTAATAATAAAGGCAGAGCTGCTCTCGCTAGTATAAGGTGCGAAGGAAGGGATATTCACAAAAAGGCTATTAGAGGCGATAGGTATAATATTCGACGATCCACGATTAAAGATACGATACGATAATAGCTAAACGATACGCCTACTAACGGCGGAGATCGCTTAATTAAACACGCGATTACGGCACGTGGATATACATAACTATTAGTTATAAGAGGCGTAGCAGTGTGGAAGGATTAAAGTTAGCTACGTTATAAGCGCCGATATAATCGCTAATAGATTAATAAAAGCCCTGTCTAGAGAGAAGTTTATAAGCTTTAGGGAATAGGTAGGAGTGATGGATATACAGGGACGTCTTTATATAAATAAGCTGGAGGAGATCTCGCCGCAGTATCTGGAAGAGCTGGAAGAGAAGTTCGAAGGAAGCTACGTGGACGTTATAGAAGGGGCTATATCGATAAAAGACGCCTATAAATAACGTTAACTAAGTAACTATTATATAGTTATTTAGTTAGGGGGTGTGTCGTATAGACTAGCCTAAAGCAGGTTCGGAGCGGGTTATTCCGGGCCCGAAAATAGGAGTGGACCTGCTATAGGAATAAGGGCAGGAATTTAGCACTACGATCAGAGATTTCTATAGAGCTAATTAAATCAACAGATCGATCGCTTATTTTACGTAATTGAGTTGTACGCTGTTTGCAATAAATATTACTATAGAAACTCCGCGATGCTTATTATTATTACTAGTTATCTAACCTTCCGCGGATATTATGCCTAGCCTTAGGTAACCGTTCGGCGATAAGTATATAGTTCCGTTACGTAATTTTCCTCGTAGTAATTCTAACCTTTCTTCTATAACCATCTCTATTATTATTATATCGCCGATTATACGGCGACACTTTTTATTCTCTATTCTATTAACTATTATCACTCTTTTACCGTCTATTCGCTGTATTATATCGGATATCTCTTTATAGGCGGTTATCGCTATAAGCGAACGGGGCTATTTAATAAGGCCTAAGGATAGTTTAGCGCTATTAATAAGGCGCCGTGCTAGCGTTATATTGCCTGTTTAGGCAGCTATATCGAAGTTAAATGCTTTAATAAGTCTACTAGCCGCGTAGGCGTTAGCCGTTACGTTACTTACGCTTATAACTAGCAGTAATACACCGCCGTATATTCGACGACTCCTCGGCATTTCTTATTTTCGTGCTAAAAAATATTATTAGATTCCGGAGTTTTTAATAGGCGCGGCTTAGCTACTCTAGAACTATAGTAAGCATATACTCGATAAAAACAACGATCTAAGGCCGATTCAGCGCTAGCATACCTACGCACGTTTTTCTGATACCTATAAATAGTTTCGGGTGGTCGTCCTACAGGGCAATCGCGAGCTTCCCGTCAAAGCTATAAGTTCCTATTTTCGCTAAGCGTTCGGCGGCCTTATACTAATTATTAATAGAATTAGCAGCTTCTACTAGATAAGGTTACTTCTCTACGTTCGGTTATAATATTAGAATTTATATACCGCCTTAGCCGTGTTACCGATAATAACGCTACAGTCCTTTTAGACTAGATTCGTCCGCCTCGTAAGGATAACTTACAGGATATTATATCCCTTCGGCGTTATCTTACTAATTTACGTGCTTTATATTATCGCGCCTACCCCGATAAGGATAACTAGGAGGGTATTAAGGCCTTCCAGCCCTGCCTAGTCTCGCCGCCCTATTAGCGGCTATTAATAAGCCTCGCTGTCCCCTTCTTAGATATCGTTTCGCCGGGCGCTTAGCGGCTACTTATTATAGTTATACTCTTCGCCCCGTCCACTAACTCCCGGCTATTAAGCCGACGCTAACAGATAAGCCTATTCGCGCCCCTTATCGCTATCCTTCCGCTACCTTATCCGCTCTTATTAACGATAGCGATAATAATAAGGAGGCTCTCCCGGGTCCCTTTTAACCTAATCGTTATCGTTTATCCGGCGCTACCTCTAACACTAAAACCGATTTCTATAGCTTCGATAATTAATTTATTTTCTATCCGCTAAGCCTTTACCGGTAATAATCGCTTATAATAGCGTTAAACTTTATACTAATAGTTTTAGGATTTTAGGGCTAGTCGGGGCTTAACCCCGTTTATTAAGTTACTGCCTAAGGGAAAAGGTTATTATAACCTGGAATTAAGTTTTCTTAGTTTATATCTAATAACCCTTTAGCGCCTTATACTATCTCGTAGTTATCCCACTTTTTATATATATACTTCTTATACTTCTAATACCTTTTCCGGATCCCTAGAGCGTTTTCTAGGTAGTCCTCTAGTTCCTAGGTATTATATTCTACTAGCCAGCCCGCCTACTTTACGAGGTAAAACGTTTTCCCTTATTCTTCCTTATAACTAATAATATCTTCTACCTCCTATTTATCTTACTCCTCCTCTAGAAGCGGGAGATCCTTCGCCGATAACTCTACGGCTACTCGATCTTTTTATAGTTCTAATAAGGATACCGGGAATATATCGTGTATCCTTATATACTATAAAGGAAGGCGAACCCTATACGCCTACTCGCCGATCCTTTCGGTTACCTATACCCGAATATATCGCGGTGCTAGCTTCGACCCTTACCGGAATCGGAAGTTCTTTATAGATAGTCTAATAACGTCGCCTACCTTATATTACTAAGGCTAGTAGCGTTTATTATAGTGCCGAGCCTAGTGCTTTATAGCACGCGCCTAGTATTCACGGACCTTTCGCCGAACCTCCGCTAGCTTCTTAATATACTCTTAAACGCCCTATACCCGGGTATCGTCCTTAAGGCGGATATACTCTACTATATATGGATAGTACCCGTATAACGCTTTATATAGCGGAATACTAAGTAAGGAATACTCGCTGTTATTATAAGCGAACCCTGCTTCTAATAACTAAACAGGCCATTATATCGTTATATTACCGGCGATTATTCGTAGGTACTTAATTAGGAACTGAACTAATATATTTATTCCGTCTAACTATCCGTCTACGGGTAGTATATGGTGGATAATTAATAAGTATTTGCCCGCTTACGGCAGAACTCTATCTAAAACTAACTAGTAAATAGCTTATCCCGGTCTATTATTATACCCTCTAAGCTACTAAATCAGCACTGAATTTCCTTATATAGCAGCGCCGCTAGCTAGGGCGCTATTAAGTCCTTCCTTATAGGAATAAACAGGGCGTCCTTTATATACCGGTTAATAACTATTAAAATAGCGTTATACGTTTACCTATTAGCCCCTTTTATAGGCGGTAGACCCGTAATAAAATCTATACTAATCTTTTAAAACGGGTATATAGGCAGCGGCAGTGTCTATAGCTAGCTATGCGGTTTATATAGTGGCACCTATACCCCTTAACACGCCGAATATACGGTAACGTAATTATAAATATCCGCCGCTAAGTCTATCTAGTAGAACTTCCTGAAAATTAGCTTAAGCGTCTTATTCGCTCCTATATACCCCGCCCTAGGGTTATTATAGTACTATCGCAGGACCTCCGCCCTTAGGGAGCCCTATATAGGTAGTATTAACCGTCCCTTAAATAGTAGCATATCCTTTTCTCTAAGAGAGGACCCCGCTCTTTTTCCGGTCCCTTAACGAATATTCTTAATTAAGGATATATAATCCGGGTTAGTGGTCCATAGCCCTCTAACCAGATCTTCTAGTTCCTCGCTAATAGTGCGCCGACCTGCCGTTTCGTTCCTAGCTAGCTCTCGGGCTATAGAATATAGGATATACTAATCCGGTATTATAGTAACCCTAGCCTTAGCCTCGGGTATCGGCGATATCTTATCGGCGACCCTTCGCTAAGCAGTCGCCCTATACCCTATATCTTATATTTAGAAGCGGGTAATAGCGGCGACGATAATATACGCCGGGTGCTATTAATAGGATATAGGGGTCGTAGCCCTCTTCTATCCTCGTATTCTCTTAAGCTAGGTAGGGCCCCCTCCTATAGAGTCTATACCCGCTTACGCTTACTAGGCCGGTATTCGGGTAGTATTACCCGAGCGGCTTAAAGGTATACGATCTTCACCGCGTTACTCGCTAAGGTAAGGTGGATACTCGTGATCCGTTAGCGAACGCTTATCGGAAGGTCGCTAACTAATCGTAACCTTTACGATAAGGTAGGAAGTATATTATTATATAGCGTCTTATCCACTATATAATCCGGCTATCTCGATAGGCTATCTACTAGGTTAGTTTTACCTAGGCGGTGCTATACCTTAAAATCGAATAACGATAATCGGTATACCCACCTAGTAAGCCTTCCGTGAAGGTCCCGCGCCGATACGTTTAGCACGCCTTTAAGCGCCTAATAGTCCGTTAGTATAGTAAACGCCTACCTCGTGCCTTTAAGATAATAACGCCAATACTTAAGGCTTTCTACTATAGCTAATAGCTCCTATTATCCTATACCCTATTATTACTTTATCTTAGAAAGCTTCCGCGAGAAATAGGCGACCGTTCGCTATCCCGTCTTATACTTCTAACTTAGCATCCCGGAAATAGCCTTATTCAAGGCGTCCGTCTTACCCCTTATATCTAGCACTAGATTCTAGTACCGCAGAATAATCGCTAATCTAAAGGCGACCTTTAGTAATTTAAACGCCCGCTTAGCGTTATCCGGGAACTCGAAAAATCCCTTCTTTTTACTTACCTAACTACCCTTTAATAGCGTAGTTAACGGCGTTATAACTCTAGAGTATCCTTTAATAAACCTCCTATAGAAGTTAGTAAAACCGAGGAAAACTTAGATATCCCGGAATAACTTAGGCGCCGGCTACTTAGCGACCGCACGTATATATTCCGGATCTATCACGATACTATTACGGGTTACTATAAACCCTAAGAAGTTTACTCGGTTATAGTAGAATTCGTATTTCGATAGCTTCGCGTATAGCTAGGCCCTATAAAGCCGATCTAAAACCTTTTTTAGGTCCTTTATATACTATTCCTTTAATATAGAATATATAAGGATATTATTAAGGTAAGCGATATAATATATATTTAGTAAACCAGCGAGTGCTTAGTAAACGTATACCTAGAAAATAGCCGGAGTATTCGGTAGCCCGAATAGTATAACCGTATACTTATAATAGCCTTATCGCGTTCTAAACGCTATCTTCTAGCAGTCCTTTTTCTTAATCCGGATCCTATAATAGGTATCTTAGATATCCACCTTCGAAAAGTACTTTACCCCGGTAAGCCTATCTAATATCTTGCCGACTAAGGGCAGGGGGTACCTATTTTTAATTATTATAGCGTTTAATCCTTAATAATTAACATAGAGTCGTAGGCTACTATCCTTCTTAGGCACGAATAGCACTAGTAAGCCCGCGGGGCTCGTTAACTATTAGATACGATTACTCGCTATCCCTTCAGCGATATACTTCTTTAGCTCCTCTAGGTAGGCTCGAGACAGGGGATATAACGGCCCGAATAACGGTTCCTTCCCGTCTTATAAGTTAATCGTGTATTCGGCGTCCTTTAATAAGGGCGGCTCCTTCGCGGCCTATTCCGAAAACATATCCTAGTAACTAGCGATTTCCGGCGGTAGTTCGACGACTAGTCCGTATACCACCTTATCGTTTATAAATAGAATAGTTATATCCGGCGTCCCTAGTACGATAATAATAGCGGTAGCGATATATATAATATATACCTTTGCCAGCTTTTCGATAACCTCGCGAGCCTATAGCTCGGGGTCTACGATTAATATCGGCCCGTAAATAAACGTTTAGCGAGCCGTATTAATTATAATACCTTACTAACCTATACTATTATTTAAGAGTAGTAATTATCCGGTACCCTTAGGTCGATCCGTACACAGGAAGACCCTTTTTAGTAGGCGTAGTCTCCCTTTTATATCTAGTAAATAGAAAGCTAAGCCGTATACTCCGCGAACCCTTACCGGGCTACTATTAAAGCCTTTAATCTCTAGAGTCTTAACCTATAAGAGCGGTTTTAACCCTAGGCGTTCTACTAACGCCGGGCTAATAATATCTACCTACGTATAGGTATCTAAATCCACGCTAAACTCGATCTCCTTCCCGTAACGGATTACTATTGCTATAGAGCTCGCTACCTCGCTAACTATAATCGCCGGCCGGTTATCGGGTATAGGTTCGGCCTCCCCGTCTACGCCGACTTATTTCCCGATAAATAGAGTTCCTTAACCCGAATATCGTTATTAAGGTTATTATATATAGCGTGTATATTACTAACACGGGCGCGACTCTTTACCGCCCTATCGTTAGCCGTGGTCCGCTATTTCTTATAATTATAGTAGTCTTTAGAATAATAACCCTTTTTACCGTAGTTATAGTACTTGCCCGTGAAGGTATATATACTAGGCTACGCTTACGAAGGCTCTAGACCTAAGCCCGATACCTTTTAGCCTATTAGAGGCGCCCCCTTCGAGTCCGTCTTACCTAGCTTAGCGGGTATACGCCGATTAGTCGCCGGAGTGCTTACCCGGCTTAAGCTACTATCTAAACGCTAGAAGTTCGATAAGGTCCTTTTATAACCGGTATCTAATCGCTTACTACTCGCCTTCTTAATAGGGCTTATATCCTAGAATAGCTATACCTCTTAAGCTAGCGTTACGGCCTTATCTAATTTAGTCCTCCGCTCTTATACCTTATCCTTAGTATATAAAGGCAGTCAACTAAAATAATCGTATACACGCTCTTTGCTTCCGCTTATCTCCTAGCCTAATAGCCTATATAGGTTATCCTACTATTTAAATAACTTTATCGGCGTTATATCGCCGGTTATTCGTAGCTTATAAAGTTCCTTACAGTAATAGTACCGTTATATATCACGGGATAGATACTCTTACTAAATAAACACTATAAAGTCGTTCTAATTTAGGTTAGCGATCTTCCTAGTATAATGCCTCTAGGACGTCTAAAAGGTATATTCGAGCTTCGTTAAAGCCTATTAGATCTGCTATAGTATTAAGGCACTAGGCCTAAACTAATTCCTAGCCTTAATCGCTACTAACTAATCGTCGATTTCTATAACTATAGATAACTCTTTAATTAGCTTATAATTATATACTAGCGGTTTTTTATAATCGTGCCAGGGCGCTAGTCGTTTAGCGAGTTTCTTTATAATTACTCGGTTAATCTCGCTCTACTACTAGAGATACTATAAAAATATCGTAATTAACGCCTTTTATATTAACGTTAAGGGGCCGGCGATGGATCGCCGATTAACCTATAAACCACTATCTTTAGGACTAAGCATAACCGGCGTATCCGTTAACCCCTTATTTTTATCCGGTCCCTGCTTAGGCACCGTTATTATTAGTTTTGGTACGATAGACGTCTGCTTAGCGTCCGCCTTATTAGGTCCCCCTAGGGGGACGCTCGTTCCTCGAGTCCTTCTTAGTGGTATCTTCGGCCTAACTACCTTAAAGGTATAGAAGTTAAAGAATTATAACGAAAGGAAAGTCCGTAGACTTTAGTTAAGGAAAAGATATTATAGAAAAGGCTTATTAGCTTAGTATCGTAGAGTGATCGTAGTATATTTATTAACTAAGCGCTGACTTTAAACTAAGACTTTAACTTAAGGGATTAAACTGATCCCTTAACGCTTATATAGAGATAGGTTTGGATTAGTAGTCTGTGCGCGGCTATCGGTCCGACTATATGCCGATGGGTCTACGATTATCTCGTTATACCTACCTATTTTCTAAAGTTTATAAACTTTACCCCGGACAGGACCTTCGTTAATCTATCCGTGGTTATCTTAGCACTTATAACGTAGCTAACTTTAATGCTTCTAATAATCCTTCTAACGAGCTACGCCTCTTATAACTAGCTATTATATATATCCACGTGCCGTAAGCGTGTATTTAATATTACCGTCTTAGCTATTATAAGGCGTATTATTTAGCTATTATCGTATCGTATCTTTAATTATAAATCGTTAAATATCACTCTTATCGCCTTTAATAGCCTTTTCGTGAATATCCCTTCCTTTATACCTTACGTAAGTAAGAGTAGCTCCGCCTCTATTATTAACGTTATAACCGTTGCTTATTTATTAGCACGGTATGCTATTATCCCTCTAAATAAGCGTATTATAAAGGCCTCGCTGCTCTTACGATTAATTAAGTTATCCGTAAAGGACGCGTCGGTAAACACTTCGATAGAATCGCCTCCACCTAGTTCTAAGGCGTAGGTTTATATAGCTAATAGATATCGGATTAGATAGTCGGCTACTTTATAGTACTAACGGCTTAGATTAGCGTTAACCCTCTAGAGTTAAGATACTATAAACGCGATATCCGGGCGGGATCCTACTCTAGCGTATAAAACGGATCCTATCTTATATTAGTAGCTTTTAACGGTAATAGACTTTCCTATATACGCTAATAACTCTGCCGGCTTTATAGGACTCATAGGCTTATAGATAGATACTGTAGAAAATAGATGTCCTACGTTTCTAATTTAATCGCATTATAATAACTATATCTTTCTAGAGGGACGGTCCCGAATAACTTTGATACTAAGGAACTGCTATAGTAGCTACCCGCCTTATATAGCGTAAGGCTCTCGGAGGCTGGTAATAGCTTATTCTATCTTATTCTTAAAGTCTTCCTTAAAGCCGATTATAATAGTATCCATATAAAAGAATAGGATTAGCCTATAGCGTATAAAGTAGTAAGGCTTCTATTGCACTATCTTAAACTCGTCCCTTAATAGCACTTCTATAATATGCTTTTTATTATAGCAGTGGAGACTCCTATAATCCGTATAGCGCCTTCTTTAGTAAGGATTGTTAGTACTATACCCAGGGAATAAATATATACCTATATACGTTATAGTACGATATACGTAACCCCCTATAAGTCAGGGACTTCCCGAGTCCCCCAGGGACTTCCTAAGTACTCTAGAGACTTCCTAAGTCTCCTAGGGGCCTCCTGAGTCCTCCAGGGTCCTCCCGAGTCCCCCGGGACCTTTAAGGGAACCCACGGACCTCCAGGGGAACCCACGGACCTCTCGAGCTCTCTAGAAACCCACGGACCCTCGCCTATACTTCTGGGATCAGGATACCAAATTAGCACTTTTAATAAGCCGCAGTATAGCCGAAGAAAAGGGTTATATATACTAGGCTGCCCGCCTCCCTCTTCCTTTCCTTTCTCTCTCTTTGTATCTCACTTCTGGAGTCTTTACAGTCTTCCCCAATTCAAACTGTCTCTTTTCTTCTAGATTTTCCTCTTCCGTTCCATCTCTCTATGAGCATTGTAGAAGAATAATTAACCCGGCGCCGTAGTCCTAGGCAGGAACCGTTTATATATATTGTATAGTAAAGGTATATATCTAGACGCGTTAACGATATTATATTATATTAAGGATAGGTTAAAGCGGGCATCGATCCCTATTAGTAATCTAAAGGAGTAGCCGGCGAGAGTAGCCACGTATATATTCTCTAATAAGACCTAATACTATTAATCTCCGCGAACTATTAATCGAACCTTATATGTCTATAGAAAGCTCTACTTATTAAATTTATAGGTTATTACCTGTATATAGCTAAGCACCTAAATACCCCTTCGCCTTAGCTTTTAGCACCGCAATCTATAAGCCTATCTCCTTATAAATCTTTAGATAGTCCTTTTAGGCTTATCGGAATAGGGCCTTATATAGGTAATCTTTAAGGTCTCGCTGGTTTTTCGGAGGGGCCGGCAGGTACTTACTATATAGCTTATAAGGTCGGGTCGCAGGAGTTATAGTCTTCGGAGTTACTCTTCGTGGTGCTCTCTCGAGTACCTTCTTAATTTTTAACTTCGTTAGCGGCTTACTATTTAAATCATAGACTATTAGGGTATATCTTCCGGCGTTAAACGCGGAGATCTAGATATGATTACTGCTGTAGCTTTGAAATGTAGCTCCCCCCTGCTCTATAGGTATGTAGCCCGTGAAAGCAGCCGCTATAAGCTCTACCTAAGGAGGGCGTCCGGTAGGGTAGAAAGGTGACTATCCGGGCGTTAGTAATGAATCGCGGCTATAGAAGAGTCCTTTTCTAGCTCCGGCCTTATAGGCTCTATAAACGGTTTTACCCCCTAAGCCTCGAGGCCGGCAGGCATAGCCCTTAGGAGAGGTTCGTTAACCTCGCTGCCCGACTAGACAATAGGCTCGAAGTATACTATTATATATATACTAGGCGATAAATCAGCTTTATTTTACGGCTCGCCTTGTTTAATTATATATATATTTAGTAGGCGAATCTAGTTAATAATATCTACTAGCTTTCCCTTCGTTAATTAAGGTATATCGTCTTTTAGGACCTCGAGGCTCCCGGTAAAATATCCTTATTTATTACAAAGGATATTATATATACGGATAATATGATTACTTGTAAGGCCAGGGACTTAAATACGGTAAATACTAGTTAATTCGTATCCTATAAGGTAGCCGATTTAGGCTCGCGGCGCTAGTTGATCTTAAAGCTTTCTAGATTTCATTAGGGCCGCCCTAGTTATAGAAAAGGTCTTATAGCCGTAGTCTCGAAGGTGAGCTAGCTACGGCTTACATTAATAACGGACTTTAAATAGGGTCTTCTAACCGAGTCGTTACTTAGGTATTCTGTTTTATATATAAGCGGCAGGTAGGTCGGCCTTAACCTATAAGGAATCAGGTAATCGGGAGTAGATTTGTATAGCTTATGCTTTAATCACGATAATAGCCCTAGATCTTTCGGTACCGCCGTTTTATACGGGGGTCTCTACTAAGGAGCATTCTAGTTGGATCCTAAATCCCTTAGCTAAGCCCTATATTTTAAGCAATTATATTAGTTTATTATTATACTGAAAGACCTATACCTAGCGATTAAACTAGCGCTAAACCTATCGGCTAAATTAAATAAGAACTATATAGATTTCGAAGGCCTTCTTCGATATTATAATATAACAAGCAATAAAGCCGCTATATCGACCTATAAAGAATATGATCCGTATATAGCCTTCTACGATTATTAGGAAATCTGTGAAATTAATGGCCTACCTCCCGCCGGCGTAGATTAGAGCTATTCGGGTCCGCTAGCTAATTTCATATAGGATCTTAGATTAAATATAAACGTTACAGTTTATTATTTCTAACCGCTTAAGTTTAACGCCCTATAACTACTCTTCTAGTTACCTTATTATATTAGAGCTAGTATACCCTAAACGGAGATACTATAGATTACTATTAGCTTAGCTGGCTTTTCTCTTAATCGGTTTATAAAAAGACTCCATCTTATTAGTCCGTAAATAGATTAGTGACATAGAATACTATTAGCCTAGAAGAGTAGTACTTATAGGGGCGTTAGTAACTAGAAAAAGCTCTATAACAGTTTAATCGTAGTAGACACTTAGCTTAGAGAGGATTAATAGATTATAGCGCCTTATATGATCGTTCGGCGGTTCGTAATCTTACTAGTAACTGTTCTAACGTATCTTTTTAGCAGATACTAGGTTATAGATAAAGTCTTTATAGTAGGCTATATACTTTAGCCGGAACTTAATCACGCCATTTATTCCTTCTATTATTATAATAACGTCTCTATATCCCTTACTTAGAACCGGTATAATACCAGCGATTATAATATTACTAGGGCAGGCCGGGCTATTATCTGTAAATCTGCTTCTATTATGAAAGATATAGGAGCTAGCATCTAAGTCCAGTATAACGGACTCCTATAAAGAATATACGGCCGCTAAGAGGGTAGCCGCCGGGGCTTTAAGCCGATATAACTCTATATCTATATATAATTATACCTCCTCTATAACTTCGTTATTATTATTATAACCGGTCCTCTTCTTTTTATTCCGGGACCTAATCCTCTCCATGGCGTCTTATAGATCCCGGTCTATTTTAGGGGACTTCTCTATAAGCCTCCTAATAGAGTCGCTAGCTTAAAAGCCTACTAGCGCTAACTCTAGAAATAATATCTAGTAGCCTTATAGATCGTGACCGCGCTAATAGTATACGGGACACTCGTCTTTATTAAAAAGGGATTATCTATGCTTTAAGCTTATACGGTTAGTTAGTGTTTTTTTAAGGTAAGCGTTACGGCCTCGCTAGGCTTTATTACGGTCACTCCTCCCGGCCCTCTATAGTCTATTATTATCGTTATCTTCTCCTAGGTTTAGGGCTAGGAAGGCTATAGCCCTATAGCTTTAAGCGGGTAGCGCGTTAAGTTATTCCGCCGCCTTTTTCCTTTTAGCGATAAGGGTTATTATCGTTACTATCTTAAGGTCTAGTATAGCATTTTTTATATCTACCTAATTACCTAGGGCAGGTCGTATAGCATTAAAGAAAAATCGTTAATCCAGATCTCCTAAGAGTTACTATATATCCCGATATTATAATAGCTTTAAAGCATGTCCTACTAATAATCTAGCTAGGCGACCACCTTCATTAGGTTATTAGGCGGCTTACTCTTATATAGATTAGAGGCAGGATATTCCGACTATACCACTTAGATATTCCGACTATAGTTCTAATTGGACCCACGTTTCTAACTAATCAAATTTATTTCTAACTATAATTCTACCTTCTATATTGGTTTTACTAAATCGTTAATTCTATATATTAAGATATTATTAATTCCATCCATTAAGATATCGTCAATCAAAGCAATCAAGATATCGTCAATCAAGGTAATACAGTCATGTTACGATAGCGCTACTACCGCCGATCTTCTTTGCCCTAGGCTATAATGATTTCGACGATCTCTTAGCCTCCGTAAATAACTACGTGAAGGAATATGGATACGCTATTATAATCCGACGATCCTCTAATAAGGATAAAAAAAAGCGGCTGATACTAACAGAAGGAGCTCTGCTATGATCGTGGCGGTACTTTACGGGAATTATAAGCTACTAGCGCTCGGCTAACCATATCGTTAAGGAAGGTGAAATACTCTTTTATTATCGTAGTAACCTTTAAAGATAACAGCTGGTTTATAGATATATCGAACCCTGACTATACTCACGACGCCACGCTTAATATTATATCGTATCCGATCTATCGTAAAGGAACCTAGTCCCTCGAGTAACGCGAAGAAATCCGTTAACACTTTAAAACCAGCCTCGCCTCTGCCCGCGATATTACGGCGTTTATACGCGAGAAGTATCCTAACTAGACTTAGGTATATAACGATATTCGTAATAAGATATCTAAAGCTTATAAAGAGTCCCTTACAGGTTATACGCCTACATAATCCCTTATCCGTGAGTTCCGCGATCATAATATTAAGCATTTTATCTAATAGTTAGGTGGCCACGTTATAGCGATCCTTTAGATAATACTATGGTATAAACATATACAGAAGCGTAACTATAAAGTGATCTTTATAGATAACACGTATAAAACTAATCCATTTAAGATACCGTTAATAGATATCTACGGGGTATCTAATATCGGCTCTATATTTAACGTTAGGTTTGCCTTAATAAATAAGGAAGATATAGAGACGTGTATATAGTTAATAGAACGCCTTAAGGAACTTCGTTGCTAGCTCTTAATCCCTCGCCCATATCTTATTATTACTAATCTTAATCGGGCTTTAAAAAACTCTATCACGAGTATCGAGGATAGCGTCGAATAGCAGATCTACGTATAGCACGTTAATAAGAATATCGTAGGTAAGGTTAAAGATAGATAGCTTTAGGAAGGCGATTATCCGGAATAAGAATGGTAAGAGTTTAAGGCTCGCGACGCACCTCTTTTCGGCGAACTTAGTATCGTAGACCAATACGAAGTCTATATCTCCCTGCTAAGGTAATCTGATATTCTATATAACCCTTATAGCTTATTAATAATATAAAAGGCAGTTATTTACGCGAAGACGGAAGAGGACTTTACGTAGGCGTGGCTGTATCTGCTTAAGGAATTCCCCGAATAAGATAAGGTTACTTAGTATATCCTCTAGACGTGGCTGCCTTAGCGGAAGCAGTTTATAACTTACTAGATCCCGACGAACAGGAATTAAGCCCATCGCATAACGGCTCGGTCATAAGCTAACCATAGTCTAATTAAGGGATATCTGCTTAATTTATCTATAGATATAAAGTTTCTTACTAAGCGGATTAAGTTACTACTTAAGAATAATAAAGCGGATTATAAGAGGAACGAGTCTAATTAAGCCTAGCGTTAAATTAAGGATTATTGTATACGTAATTAGATAGGGGACGCGAGGCAACGCTATAATAGAGTTACCTTAAAGCTATTACTAAAGCAGTTTTATTACGCCGTCGGCGTTACGAATCTAAGGCGCCGGTAACGCTATATACTAGGCGATTTCGACAGTAATTTAGGGTACCTTACTAGTATAATATCGTGGCCCACGAATAATCTAAAACTCCCTTTAGCTATACCGACTTCTACCCTTACTAGTATCTTAGTAGTAACCTTAGGCAGGAGCCTAATAACGATATACGGCGGATCCTTAACCCTCTTATCGTGATCGTAGGACGTGGCCGGCCTCGTATTACGCTAGAAGATATCCTAATAGCTTTAATTCCTTCTTATAATCGTAACGTATAGAGATAAGCCTAAAGGACTCGGGCCCGTGAACTCTCTAAGTAGGAACTAAAGGAGTAACGGGCAGCGGCTCGGTAAGAGGAGGTGGCGGCATATTTTATAGCCTCGCGATAATAAGGGTTATAGTAATAAGGCGGCGAAGATATCCGTGGCCGTGGAAGAGGCCGTGGAAGAGGCCGTGGAAGAGGTGGAAGAGGTGGAAGAGGGCGTGGAGCTATTTCTTCTATAATCGGCTTTAATCGAACGGATAAGCTTATCCGTTAATTATAGCAGTAATAATAATAATAATAATAATAATGATAACAGCAGTAGTAGGAGTGGCTGGATATATAAGTGATAAGTGACGGGGAAGTGGATTCCGTAAAAAGGCCCTATTTAGTGGTAAATAGACACGAAATAGAATCGCTGGTCTTAATCGAGTAGTTAAAATCATTTCTAAGCGATTAAATTAATCTAAAGCGTTAAAAGGCGTTTAAAGGCGTTAGAGCGGTTTACGACCATACCTATATCAGTTATTCCGAAATAAGAAAAAAGTGGGTCTATATTAGAACTATAGTCGGAATATCTAAGTGGTATAGTCGGAATATCCTACCTTATAGATTATAGTTTTTTTAGAAGTCCTTTATACAGGTCGCGATATAGGGCGCCGCGTCGGCTTATACTACTATAAAGATCTTTTCCGGCGTTATACCCTTTATTAAGGCCATCCGTCTTTTCTTTATAATAGACTCTTTAACCTACTTAAATATAGCGTTAATACTCTTATAGTAGATCTTATAGTCTTTACGATCCTTTTTATATCGTCGGTAGTCTTTAGTATAGGCGGCTTTGCCCGTAGTAGTTAGCTCGGAGATATTAATAGGGTGCTCGTTTAGGTTAGCGATAGAGGCGTAGGAGGTAAATTCGGGACGGCGAGCTTATTACGGGTAAGGGATCGGATCGTTAGGGTATAGGAAGTCCTAGACTCTGTTACTACGGGCCATGACTTTGTAGAGGCGTCGCTATAGCTCCTAATCATCGTGGCTTGTATAGATAGTTATATTCGAGGTTATAGTGATCGTTATAGCTATAGGCAGCTTAGCGTAAATAGCGTTAATAGGTTATTAAGCGAAAATAAGACTCTTAATTATTATAAATAGCGTATAACTTAATTACGTAAAATTAGACGATTAATCTATTAATTTAATTGACTTTATAGAAAATCCTAATTAAAGTGCTAAAATCCTGCCCTTATTCCTACCATAGGTCCACTCCTATTTTCGGGCCCGGGATAACTCGTTCCGAACCTGTTTCGGGCCAGCCTATACGATACTTTCCCCCCTGTTTCGCCTATTATAAACAATATCGTAGGCTAGTATCTTTTTATAGTCTATAATCAACATAAGTCTCCTTTCGTATCTTATTCGTGTTCTGACAGTAACACTTCCTTCCTGTATCTGGATCTCTTTTGTTATGCGGCCTGTTCATCCACCCCGAGATAACGCCTCATGCGATTCTACGTGTAGTTCCTGTCATCTCGAATTCATGTTTCGAGCATAGCCGCTCTGCTCCATTTGCCTCTTTCTATGCCCTCTCTTGTTGAAGTTGTCATATTGTTGCTTCCATGGAACCAATGCGCTTTGCACAGCTTGTAATTGGCAGTCCAGGGTCTGGCAAAAGCACATACTGCGATGGAAGTGAGGAGAGCAACCCATACGCTATTCTGATGTCGACACCGCTGATTCTCTGCAGTGCATCAGTTTCTCGGTGCAATCGGCCGTGCCTGCTCTGTTGTTAATCTGGATCCTGCGAATGATCACACGAATTATCCTACAGCGGTCGATATTCGCGATTTAGTGAAATTAGAAGACGTCATGGGCAAAGATTGCCTTGGTCCAAACGGTGGCAATTTATACGCCCTAGAAGAGCTGGAACAAAACCTGGCCTGGTTTGAGGACAAGCTCAATGATCTCGGCGAAGACTATGTTATATTCGATTGCCCAGGTCAAGTCGAACTTTACACGCATCATCACGCCTTGCGAAAAATCTTCCTTCGGCTACAGAACATTGGCTACAGGGTAAGCCGATCGATGCACCACGATGGTCACATGCCCTGCCACTTATGGATGCGCGCTGAACGCATGCAGCTAGTTGTTGTTCACCTGTCCGACTCCCTGTGCCTCACCCAGCCGTCTCTATACATCGCGAACCTCCTCTTGTCCTTACGTGCCATGCTGCAAATGGACTTGCCACATGTCAATGTCCTGAGCAAGATCGACAAGCTCGCGTCATACAATCCTCTTCCCCATAACCTCGACTTTTACACAGATGTACAAGATCTATCGTACTTGGTACCATATCTCGAAGAAGAATCCCCAACGTGGCGAGGTGACAAGTTTACCCGACTCCACAAGGCAGTGGCGAACATGATCGAGAGTTATGGATTAGTTCGATTCGAGGTCTTAGCCGTGGAAGACAAAAGGAGCATGATGCACTTATTGCGAGTCGTTGATCGGGCCAGTGGTTATGTTTTTGGTGCCGAGGGCGCAAATGACACTGTCTGGCAGGTTGCTATGAGGAACGAATCTTCCTTGCTGGATGTGCCGGACATTCATGAGCGCTGGGTTCAAAACAAGGACGAGTACGACAGAGTAGAGCATAAGGAATGGGAGGATCAGGTCGATAAGAATAAGAGGTACCAACGACAGCCCGACGGCCAGACTGCCGCCGCGATATCACCCGCTGATGAACCCAAATTCGAAGTCTGACGGTTCAGAGATATACAGGCATTAATGTGCGTCGAAATTGACATTATTTCTTGAACTTGTGTTCATTCGACACCTTGCCGGTCGCTGTCACCGTCACCGCAATTGTCGTCTCATTTAAGAGGCTTATTGCCCATGTGGCGATAAAGACGAAACAAAGGGACAATGCGCTGTCGAGGCAGCCAATACGAAGTGTCGCGCTTGTCGCATGGCCTCTTGTTCCGCTTTACGAATGGTGCCACTCACTCGCACCACTTGAAATGTGCATGGTTTCCGCTCGCCAGTGCTGAGTGTAAGATAAGTCATCGTGGAGAGAGCAGCCCAAATTAGGCGATAGTGAGACCTCCTGACTTTGAGAATGAAGGTCGAGGTCGCCTTTGACAGATATTTGACTAATTGTTACTTAGCACACTGGTATACGCAAGAGACTTTACCACTGCCAGCAAGGACAAGGATTACCAATGGCGTTCGCTTCAATGGTTGCGGATCCAAGGTCCCCAAACAGTGCAGACATCTGACTCTGAATACCTCCTAAAACAGATCTAGTAGTAAGAGTGTTCGGGACTGGTTGGTGTATATGGAGGACATCGGCAACATCTGTGGGGAGAGGTTTGGCAGAGTATGTGGGAGTGAGGATATTGATAAGCAGATATCTTTCTTTAATACGAGCCATCTTGCACGGCAGTAAATCTGTTGATTTACTTGACTCTGAGGAAGAGTGTATAGTTTGTATGGCATCGGGTGTTGTCGCACAGGCTGGCCCGAAGCAGGTTCCGAACGAGTTATTCCGGGCCCGGAAATAGGAGTGGGTCTGCCGCAGGAATAAGGGCAGGATTTTAGCACTTTGATCAGAGATTTCTATAGAGGTAATTAAATTCATAGATCGATCGCCTAATTATATAATTGAGTTATACGCTGTTTATAATAACTAAGAGTCTTATTTTGCTTAATACCCTATTAAGTTCTATTTACGCCAAGCTGCCTATAGCTATAACTATTACTATAACCTCGAATACGACTACCTATATAAGCCATAAAGACTAGGAGCCCTAGTAACGTCTTTACGAAGTTAGGGCTTATAGTAGCAGAGTCTGGGATTTTCTACGCTCTAATAATCCTATCCCTTACCCGTAGCGAGGAAACCGCCTCGAATATACCTCCTACGCACCCTATTAATATCTCCGAGCTAACTATTATACGTAAGGCCGTCTATACCGAAGACTAACGACGATATAAAGAAAATCGTAAGGACTACGAGACCTATTAAAAGGATACTAACGCTATACTTAAGTAGATTAAAGTGTTTATCGTAGCGACGAGACAGAAGACCCTAATAAAGGGCATTATGCCGGAAAAGATCTTAATAACTATATAAGCCGATACCGCGCCCTATATCGCGACCTATATAAAGGACTCCTAAAAGAACTACGATCTATAAGAATAAGCCGCCTAATAACCTAAGCAAGGTGGCTCCTAGCTAAATAACTAGCAGAATCTGATTTAAAGCTACTATCCTATCGGGATCTATAGTAGCCCTAAGGAGATTTAGATTAACGACTTTATTAACGCTATACGACCTGCCTAATATACACTAACCGTATATATATCTGGCCAGCCAGTACTATAAGACCTATAAGAGAATTTAAGTAGGGTAACCTTAGGGTATAGTAAATAATATATAAATAGGATAGATTATCTAAAGAAGAGGGCGAGGTTCTTGCTCTATATAGCTACGGGGAAACCTCGGGCTATTTATAGCTAGGCGCGATACGGGTTCAGTGCTAGTATAGTGCTAGCCCTAATCTGGAGCTATATAGTTTAGTTCCTAGTATAGTGCCGGATAATAGTGCGTAGTATATAGCCCCGGAGACATAAAGCCCTGCGTCCTGCGGGCTTCCCCTCGCCTTATAGTCTACGACGTCTAACCCAGACTCGGCATAGCCTATTATTATGCTAGTAATAGGTAATAGTTATAGTCAGAATCTTTTCTATTTTAGGCAGAGCTAAACGAATAAAACACAACAGAACTATAGTAGATAATAGCGCTTTATAGCGTGATTCCTAACTTCGTTAGGCTCTGTCTATAGCGCTAATAAGTGCGCCCGGCCGCCTATCCCGCCATTATAGAATTGCTAACCTAGTAAGGAAAATAACCGAGTAAAGATAAAGGGAGGTATTATAAGACCTCGATATCTGGCGCTCCCGTGCCAGGGGCTTTTCGTGTAAAGAGTAAAGAGACGTTATAAGATAATCAAAGACAGGATAAACTAATGGGTTGAATTAGGAGTTAGATTATTCGCTGAACCTCTAAGTTAGGAGTTTAGCTTCACCTATCCTTTATATAGATAACCAGAGTCTTCTCCCGAGAACCTCGCATAATCCCCTCGAAGATACTCCTAGGACCACGATCTATCCGCCAGTAGTCCCCCCTATTATACTATACTAAGTCGACCCGAATTGTACTAGCCCCGGGGCCGACCCAGTAATCTATTTCCGAATATAATAACCCTATCTAATCTCCTTCGTAACTATTAAGATATATTATCTTCTCCTGCTTAGGCTATCCCTGACTTTAATATATTATACTTATAATATCACGCTATAACGAAAGGAAAGTCTATAGACTTTAGTTAAGGCAAAGATATCACAGAAAAGGCTTAATAGCTTAGTATCGCAGAGGGATCGCAGTATATTCGTTAACTAAGCGCTGACTTCAAACCAAGACTTTAACTTAAGGGATTAAACGGATCCCTTAACGTACGCGCAGAGATAGGTTTAGATCGGTGGTCCGTGCGCGGCCATCGGTCCGACTGCATGCCGATAGGTCTGCGATCATCTCGTTACACTGCCCCCCCCCTAATAAGTCTAGTCCTATAGACTTACATTATCGTGATGCCTTTAATTACGCGTTTATCGCGATTAAGTATCTCTCTCTATTTAGTTCTATATAAGCCCTTATTAAAAACACGTAGGAAAAAAAGAGTGGCCGCTCCTTTATTTACCTGCTTATTAGCGTTCTATCGCCGACTATATACCTCGTGATTTATCCGAATATTATTATAGAAACTCCGCGATACTTATTATTATTACTTATAGTTATCTAACCTTTCGCGGATATTATACCTAACCTTAAGTAACCGTTTAGCGATAAGTATATAATTCCTCGCGTAATTTCCCTTTTAGCTCCTAATTTTCTTCCTATAACTATCTTCTATTATTATAATCGCCGACCTCTCGCCGATTATTCATTTTCCTCTTTATCGCTATTATTACTATTATTATTAATAACGCCGACTAATCGTTATTATATCGTCGGTTAATTTATAGGTTATTATAGCTCTTTATAAGCTTAAATATAACGCCGATAAGGGCTAGGAGTCGGTTATTAGGGATAAGGCTCCCTGCTTATTTTATATATCCTATTTAGACTTATATATCGGTATCGATTACCTTAATAAAGCTAGTAACGGCACGGGCGCTAGTCGCTACGTTACCTATACCCGCGGCTATTAATAGTATACCGCTATAAGTCCGCCGACCGTTTAGCGTTTTACCTACGCTAATTAGCTATTGGATTCCGGATTTCCTACTAGGCGCTACTTAGTTACTATAGAATAGCAGTAAGCGCGTTTATATAGTGGATAATAACTTAACGCTAATAGCTCGGCGCCGCGCCTTTAAGCGTATTTCTAAGGCCTATAAGTGGTTTCGCGTGGTTATAGACCGCGGTAAGAAAAAGCTTACTACTAAGGATATAAGTCTAATCGCCGACCGTTCGGTTATTCGTTCTAATAGTTAGTAGTCTTAAATACTAGTCCTAGACGAAATTTCGTCCTTACGTTCTATAATAACGGTTAACTTTATACACCGTCTTAGTCGTATTAATAACACTAAAGCTTCGGCGCTTTTAGATTAGACTCGTCCTCCTTATAAAGGAGACCTTCGCGACGTTAAGTCACCTATTATTTTTATTAAGGATTTAGCGACGAATAGTTACTATCCTTTTAATCGCGAGGACCGTTTACGGGGCCTCGACGCCTTTCCGTTATTAGACGGTCTTACCGGCCTCCTATCGGCTATTAATAATCCTTAACGCCCCGCGCTCGCGTATCGTTTCGCTGGTTATTTTATAGCTACTCGCTATAGCCACGCTTCCCCCGTCGCTAGCGATAATAATCCCTTTACTAATAGTTCCGACGAAGCTATCGCGCCCGCGCTTTATCCCGCTATAAGCCGCCCCCGCTATCCTACGTATCGCTATACCGTAGCCGCTTTATCGGCAGATAATTAAGCTTCCGGCGAGGCCGACTATATACCGCCCGGCCCTGCTTATACCTCCTCCGATAAGGAAGATATCCCTTAGTATCGTATCCGTACGCCCCGTCGTCGCCTATCCGCCGAATAGTCGGCGATTAATAATAACGGCTCCGATATCGACCTTAGTAACCTACCCGGCCCCTTTTAAGCCGATAGCCGTTATATATCCGGCGTTTCGTCTAGTAATAAAACCGACTTCTATGGTTTTAGCGACTAATTAATTTTTTTTTATTCGCTAAGTAATCGCTAGTAATAATCGCCTATAACGGCGTTAAACTTTATTCTAATAGTTTAGGATTTAGAACTAGTCGGAGCTTAATTCTATTTATTTAGTTACTATAAGGAAAAAAGGTTATTATAACCTATAATTAAGTTCTTATTTTTATATCTAACGCCCCTTTAGCGCCTTATACTATCTTGTAGTCGTCCCACTTTTTATATATATGCTTTTTATGGTTCTAATACCTTTTCCGGATCCCTAGAGCGTTTTCTAGGTAGTCTTCTGGTTCCTAGGTATTATACTCTACCGGCTAGCCTACCCACTTTATAAGATAAAACGTTTTCCCTTATTCTTTTTTATAACTAACGATATCTTCTACCTCCTATTTATTTTACTCCTCCTCTAAAAGCAGGAGATCCTTCGCCGATAGCTCTACGGCCACTCGGTCTTTCCATGGTTTTAATAAGGATACCGGGAATATATCGTGTATCCTTATATACTACGTAGGAAGGCGAACCCTATACGCCTACTCGCCGATCCTCTTAGTTACCTATACCCGAATATATCGCGGTGCTAGCTTTAACCCTTACCGGAATCGGAAGTTCCGTGTAAATAGCCTAATAATATCGCCTACCTTATATTACTATAGCTAATAGCACTTATTATAATGCCGGGCCTAGTACTCTATAGCACGCGCCTAGTATTCGCGGACCTTTCGCTAAACCTCCGCTAGCTTTTTAATACGTTCTTAAATACCCTATACCCGGGTATCGTCCCTAGGGCGGATATACTCTACTATACGTGGATAGTACCTGTATAATACTTTATATAGCGAGATACTAAGCGAGGAGTGCTTACTATTATTATAAGCAAACCCTGCTTCTAATAACTAAATAGGCTACTACGTTATCGCGTTACCGGTAATCGTTTATACGTACTTAATCAGGAACTAATATATTCGTTCCGTCTAATTATCCGTCTACGGGTAGTATACGGTGGATAGTCGCTAAGTGTTTACCTACTCACGGTAAAACTCTATCTAAAACTAACTAGTAAATAGTTTATCCCGGTCTATTACTATACCCTCTAGGCTACTAAATTAGCATTGAATCTCCTTATATAATAGCGCTGCTAGCTAGGGTACTATTAGGTCCTTCCGTATAGGAATAAATAGAGCGTACTTTGTATACCGGTTAACGATTACTAGGATAGCGTCGTATATTTACCCGTCTACCCTTTTTATAGGCGGTAGACCCGTAATAAAATCTATACTAATCTCTTAGAATAGATATATAGGTAACGGTAGCGTTTATAGCTAACCGTACGGCTTATATCGTGGCACCTATACCCCTTAACACGCCGAATATACGGCGACGTAATTATAAACGTCCGCCGCTAAGTCCACTTAGTAGAACGTTTTTAAAATCAGCTCGAGCGTCTTGTTCGCTCCTATATGCCCGGCTCTAGGGTTATTATAATACTATTATAGGACCTCCGCCCTTAGGGCGCCCTATATAGGCAGTACTAACCGTCCCTTAAATAGTAGTATATCCTTATCTCCTAGAGAGTACCCCGCTCTTTTTCCGGTCCCTTAGCGAATATTCTTAATTAAGGATATATAATCCGGGTTAGTGGTTTATAGCCCTCTAACTAGATCTTCTAGTTCCTCGCTAATAGTATATTAACCTGCTATTTTATTCCTAGCTAGCTCTTTAGCTATAGAATATAGGATATACTAATCCGGTATTATAGTAACCCTAGCCTTAGCCTTAGGCGTTAGCGATATCTTATCGGCGACCCTTTATTAGGTAGTCGCCTTATACCCTATATCTTATATTTAGGAGCGGGTAATAGTAGCGACGATAATATACCGGGTGCCGTTAATAGGATATAGGGGTTATAGCTATCTTTTATCTTTATATTCTCTTAAGCTAGGCAGGGCCCCCTCCTATAGAGTCTATACCCGCTTATATTTATTAGGCCTATATTCGGGTAGCGTTACCCGAGCAGCTTAAACGTATACGATCTTCACCGCGTTACTTATTAGGGTAAGATAAATACTCGCGATCTATTAGCAAACGCTTATTAGGAGGTCGCTAACTAGTCGTAACCTTTATAATAGGGTAGGAAGCACGTTATCGTATAGCGTCTTATCTATTATATAATCCGGCCGTCTTAATAGGCCGTTTACCGGGTTTGTTTTACCCGGGCGGTATTAAACCTTAAAGTCGAATAATAATAATCGGTATACCTATCTAGTAAGCCTTCCGTGAAGGTCCTACGCCGGCGCGTTTAGTATACTTTTAAGCGCCTAATAGTCCGTTCGCACGATAAACGCTTACCCCGTGCCTTTAAGATAATAACGCTAATACTTAAGGCTTTCTATTATAGCTAATAGCTCCTACTATCCTATACCCTACTATTACTCCGTTTCGGAAAGCTTCCGCGAGAAGTAGGCGACTAGTCGCTATCCAGTCTTATACTTCTAACTTAGGATCCCGGAAATAGCCTTATTTAAGGCGTCCGTCTTAATCCTTATATCTAGCACTAGGTTCTAGTACCGTAGAATAGTCGCCGACTTAAAGGCGACCTTTAGTAACTTAAACGCCCGCTTAGCGTTATTCGGGAACTTAAAAGGTCCTTTCGTTTTACTAGCCTAATTACCTTTTAATAGCGTAGTTAACGGTATAGTAACTCTAGAGTATCCCTCGATAAACCTCTTATAGAAATTAGTAAAACTAAGGAAAACTTAGATATCCCGGAATAACCTAGGCGCCGGCTACTCGGCGACCGTATATACGCGTTCCGGATCTATCGCGATGCCTTTATAGGTTACTATAAACCCTAAAAAGTCTACTTAGTCACGGTAGAATTCGTACTTTAATAGCTTCGCGTATAGCTAGGCCATATAAAGCCGATCTAAGACCTTTTTTAGATCCTTCGTGTGCTATTCCCTTAATATAGAATATATAAGGATATCGTCTAGGTAAGCGATATAATATATATCTAGTAAACCGGCGAGCGATTAGTAAACGTACGCCTAGAAGGTAGTCGGAGTATTTATTAGCCCGAATAGTATAACTGTATACTTATAGTAGCCGTATCGCGTTCTAAACGCTATCTTCTAGCGGTCCTCTTTATTAATCCGGATCCTATAATAGGTATCCTGGATATCCACCTTAGAAAAGTACTTTACTCCGGTAAGCCTATCTAATAGCTCGCCGACTAGGGGTAGAGGGTACCTATTCTTAATTATTATAGCGTTTAACCCTCTATAATTAATATAGAGTTATAAGCTACTATCCTTCTTAGGCACGAATAGCACCGGTAAGCCTATAAGGCTTATTTACTATTAGATACGACCGCTCGCTATCCCTTCGGCGATATACTTCTTTAGCTCCTCTACCTAGGCTTAAGATAGGGGATATAACGGCCCGAGTAGCGGTTCCTTCCTGTCTTATAAGTTAATCGTGTATTCGGCGTCCTTTAATAAAGGCGGCTCCTTTACGGCCTGCTCCGAAAACACGTCCTAGTAGTCGGTAATTTCCGGCGGTAGCTCGATAACTAGTCCGTATATCACCTTATCGTTATCTATAGACGGAATAGTTATATCCGGCGTCCCTAGTACGATAATAGTAGCGGTAGCGATATATATAATATACGCCTTTACTCGCTTTTCGATAACCTCGCGAGCCTATAGCTTAGGGTCTATAATTAAGATCGGCCCGTAGACGAATATTCAGCGAGCCGTGTTAATTATAATACCCTCCTAACCTATACTATTATTTAAGAGCAGTAATTATCCGGTACCCTTAGGTCGATCCGTATATAGGAAGACCCTCTTTAATAGGCGTGGCCGCCCCTCTGCGTCTAGCAGATAGAAAGCTAAGCTGTACGCTCCGCGAACCCTCGCCGGGCTACCGTCGAAGCCTTTAATTTCCGGAGTCTCTACCTCTAAGAGCGGTTTTAACCCTAGGTGTTCTACTAATACCGGACTAATAATATCTACCTACGTATAGGTATCTAAATCCACGCTAAACTTAATCTCCTTCCTATAATAGATTACTATCGCTATAAATCTCGCTACCTCGCTAACTACAATCGCCGGCCGGTTATTAGGTATAGGTCCGGCCCCCTTATTACCTACGCCGACTTATTTACCGATAAATAGAGTTCCCTAACCCGGATATTATTATCGAGGTTATTATATATAGCGTATATATTACTAACACGGGCATAAGCCTTCGCCGCCCTGTTATCGGTTATCCGTTATTCCTTATTAGTATAATAGTCCTTAGAACGGTGACTCTTTTTACTATAGTTATAGCACTCGCCCGTAAAGGTATACGTGCTAGGCTACGCTTATAAAGGCTCTAGGCCCGAGCCCGATACCTTTTAACCCGTTAGGGGCGCCCCCTTCGAGTCTTTGCCTGGCTCGGCGGGCGTACGCCGACTAGTCGCCGGAGTGCTTACCCGGCTTAAGCGACTATCCGAATACTAGAAGTTCGATAAGGTCCTTTTATAGCCGGTATCCGACCGCTCACTGCTCGCCTTCTCGATAAGGCTTATATCCTAGAATAGCTACGCCTCTTAAGCTAGTATCACGGCCTTATCTAATTTAATTCTCCGCTCTTATATTTTATCCTTAATACGCAGGGGTAGCCGACTAAAATAGTTATAGGCACGCTCTTCGCTTCCGCTTATCTCCTAGCCTAATAGCCTATACAGGTTATCCTATTATTCGAATAGCTTTATCGGCGTTATATCGCCGGTTATTCGTATCTTATAAAGTTCTTTACGGTAATAGTACCGTTATATATCCCGGGATAGATACTCTCGCCGAATAAACGCCGTAAAGTCGTCCTAATTCGGGTTAACGATTTTCCTAATATAATGCCTTTAGGATATCTAGAAGGTATATTCGAGCTTCGTTAAAGCCTATTCGATCTGCTATAGCACTAGGGCACCAGGTCTAAACTAGTTCCCGGCCTTAATCGCTACTAACTAATTATCGATTTCTATAACCGTGGATAACTCTTTAATTAGCTTATAATTATATACCGGCGGTTTTTTATAATCACGCCGGGGCGCCGGTTATTCGGCGAGCTTCTTTATAACTACTTAATTAATCTCGCTTTATTACTAGAGATACTACGAAAATATCGTAATTAACGCCTTTTATGTTAACGTCGAGGGGTCGGCGATGGATCGCCGATTAACCTATAAACCACTATCTTTAGGACCGAGTATAACCGGCGTATCCGTTAACCCCTCGTTCTTATTTTTATCCGGCCCCTGCTCGGGCACCGTTATTATTAGTTTAGGTATAACGGGCGCCTCCTGCCCGGCGTCCGCTTCGCTAGCTCCCCCCGGGGGGACGCTTATTCCTTGAGTCCTTCTTAGTAGTATCTTCGGCCTAACTACCTTAAAGGTGTGGAAGTTAAAGAATTATAATAAAAGGAAAGTCCGTAGACTTTAGTTAAGGAAAAGATATTATAGAAAAGGCTTGATAGCTTAGTATCGTAGAGGGATTATACTATATTTATTAACTAAGCGCTAACTTTAAACCAAGACTTTAACTTAAGGGATTAAACGGATCCCTTAATGTACACGCAGAGATAGGTTCGGATCGGTAGTCCGTGCGCGGCCATCGGTCCGACTACATGCCGATGGGTCTGCGATTATCTTGTTATACACGCCCCCTTTTTTGATGCTGATATTCCTAGGAGCGATATTACTAGCCGGGTACCCTTATAAGGACCCTCTCCCGTCTAACCTATATCCCCTGGACACGGCCCTCGGAAAAGGTGACTTAGCCCGAGACAGTATCCCGGCCACGAATAGCTTAACTTAGCCTATACTAGGCTACTAGCTTATAAGCTATTATTTATATCTAGACTATACCGCTATCCTATTATAGGGCCTTTTATAAATAGCTTATTAAGCTAGAGCTAAATATAAGTATAAAGACTAACCTTGCTGGACCCTAAGCTATCGTGATAAAGTATAAGTAAAGTTTTATAGATTATTTAACGTTCTACTTTAAAACCCCCGTTAAGGGCTTATAAATAATCCGTAAGTAATTATATCCCTTAACTAAATATAAAGCTTATACACTTAAAGGAGTATACGCGACGCTTTATTATTATCTAAAGAATAGATTATAGGTATACTCCTAATATAGCAGGTATACCTAGATTATAGAGTAGGTAGGAGTAACTATATAGGCTTTACTTAAGGGCCGGTAATTATTATAGTATATATCCTAGCTAGGCTTCGTAGCTTAGTATTATTTTTCCTCTTCTTTTCTTTATCTATTCGAGTAATTATTAAAATAGCCTTATTCTAAAGTTCTATCTATAAGTTACCCCTTATCGCCGTATTATAGTATCTTATAAGATATTATCTTAGTGGTTGGTTTTAAGTTTTCCGGGGGTCTTCTTACCGTATTACACGACATACCTAGCACGTTAATCTAATATCTAAAGCAGCGTATTATAATTATCTATCGTATATATAATAATAATCCCTAATACTAATATACCTCTTCCCTATATAGAATAACTATAGAAGGGACTCTCTAGGGACACCTTATATTTCCATAGACAGACCTTACACATGTGTTCTTCGTGGGATTTTATGGGGCTATGATAAAGCCATGAAGCTCCCTAAGTATTCTATATAATTTGTATGTACAGCTTGAGTAGATACCTATACTTGATATTTCCATTTATAGGGACATTGCTTAGATTATTCCCGCGGTGACCGGCCATAGCATTTTAGTGCCTAGGTACGATTTCGAATCTACTAGTAAGTAATATTATTCCTATACCCCTTTTCTTCCCTGTACCAGATGACTTAAGGGCCAGTTTTAGGCTGCTTATGCCTTAAAAAATCACTGACTTTAGGGAATATCGAGTAGTAGTATAATAGTAGAACGTATAGTTAGGCGTGTATATAAAAAGAGGTATGGTACTTAAGCACCTTTACGGCTTTGTTACGGCCCTATAAAAATGTCACGTGTGAGGTCTGTCTATGGAAATGTGTGGTTTCCCTAGAGAGTCCCTAATATAAATAACCGTATACTTATTCTTACACCCGTACTAACCCCTATATTCTAGTATTATAGCTTCTTAGCAGCGTTAGTTATATATAGCTAATAAGTTAGCTCGTTAGCTTAACTCCCTTTATAACTCTTACGCTAAAGAGCGTATTACTGCTTTAAGGAATAGTATAAAGACCGGCAGTAGCCTTAATACTATAATTAATAAGTCTTCTATTATTAAGGATAGCACTATTAAAAAGTCCACTAAGAAAGGTAGCACTAATAGCGGGTTAACTATACCTGGTATAGCATCTAAGATACCTACCAAAGTAAAGGGGCTAGCCGCGCCTAGTACGGTATCGTATACAATACCCACTAAAACACGCTTAAATAATAAAGAGTCCGCTATGTCTAGTATAGTATCCTAAATACCTATTAAAATAAAGGGGTTGGCCTATTATAGAATTCAAGAAAGGAGTAAAGGAAGCTATTATAAGACCATAAAGGAGGCTTACTAGTAGACTGAAGGAGGGGGTACTATAGTAAGATTATTGGTTAAGGTCTTTTAAGAAGATATAGACATAGAGGTCCTTACTTATAGACGTCTGATAGCTACTTAATAGGAAGGTATTAGTTATATAATCTTATTTCTGAGTAACTAAGTGACCTTAGTTAACTAGGTAGCCTTACTATAAAGGCTACCACCCCCTCTATATACTCTAAGCTAGCTTTCGTATTCTAAATATACGATAAGCCTCTCCTAATACGAATGACCACCTAGTAGTTAGCACGTAAGCCTTTAGAACCTCTTTATAAGAGGCCTCTATGGCTTATATAATAAGACTTTAAGTTCCTGTACTTAGTATTAATAATAAACCCAGAGCCTTATAACACGAATTAATAAGCCCTCTTTATATCTTTTATAGATTAACCCCCCTTTCTTTAACTCCTGCCCTTAGGAGTAATAGAGGTCTAGAAGTAATAAAAAAGAACGACTCTATTAGCTCGCCCGCTCTTCTACATAAAGAACTACGCCTAATCTAGGAACCTCCTCTTAACCCTATAGAATAAAACTATCCCCGAAGTAAGTATTAAAGAATAAGAGATAAAAGTAAGGGATAAAGGAAAAGGTAATAAAGCTTATAAGTATAAAAACTTCCTTTTAAATACTATATAAATAAATATGATTATAGAGAATAAAGTTCCGCTAAAAGTAAAGAGACTATTACTAAGAAACCTTCTATAGGATTCCATTATAAACTCCTAACTTATCGTCTAATCCTAAATAACTTATATAATTACCTATCCTTACTTACCGGTGGGCCATAACTATAACTTATAACTTTTAAAGATAGAAGTTGCGTCTAAAGATAGAAGTCATAATATATAAGCGAACCTAACTTCCTATAAATAGTTAGGCGACTAGGCACCTATAGGCAGCTTCTAACTTAACTATAAGAACTTTTCTTAACTCGTAACTCTTATTGTTTTCTCCTCTTCTTCTCCTTTTTAGCTATCGTTTATTTTTATAATTTGGATCATGAAATAACTATATATATAAGTTAATTCCCTATTAGTAATATAAAGCTGTTTATATAGCTTGAAGTCTGTTATCGACTTAGTAAAGTCGGTTATTAGCTGTAAAATCGTTTATAGCGTCCTGGTAGTAGCAGCTAATAGATAGAACTAATAGAGAGATAGTTCTCTGTATTTATAATAATAATAATAACTCCTAATAATTTAACCTATTCTCGTAATATAAGTGCTATACTAGTGCCCTGTATATAACCCTTACTGATATTATAAAAGCTATTATACCTAATATTACTAATATTAAGAGTAAGGCCGCTAAGGCGGCTCGTAAATTAGCTAAGAAAAAAGCAAGAACGGTGACTAAGGCTATTAGGAAGTGCTACGGGGTAGGTAATAATAATACTAGTAATAGCGTTAAATAACCGAGTATATATAACGACGTTAATATTATAATAAGCGGCGTTAACGGGGCCTATAATAACAAGTAGTATATAGCCAATATTACAGGTAGTAATACCGCTATAACTAATAATAATAATAATAATAATAATAATAATAATAATAATAATAATAATAATAATAATAATACTTATAATAATACTAGCGACGATAATAACTGTATAGGTAGCTATTAGAGTACTACCTAAAATAATAACGATAATACTAATAATAAGACTCCTACGCCTTAAGCTATGCGTAAAAACGGAGAGGGGCTAGAGGTTATAATACTATATAGCCAGTATACTTATTAATAGTTAAAGCTAAAGCTAGATAATAAAAGCTATAATAAGATTAAGTTCGTGGGTTGCCGCGATAGTTATACTGCTTCGTTTAAATACGAACGCTGCTAACTAAGGAACTCTAAGTATTACTAAGTTATAAGTCTATCCCTCTAATCGCGCACTAGATGGCTACTAATAAGAAGGGACCTAGCTCTCGATAACCGCTACTTATATAGCCTCCGGGCTATAAAAGACTTTATTACAGGCCGTTAAAGACAGCAGTTTAACTAACTATAAATGGGTAAGTAGAACTTAGAACGTGGTGTGCGGCCAATACTAACTATATAACAGGTTAAAGCTTTAACTAATTAGACTAAGCTATATAATGTATTATATAAGTATAAAGTTAAGAATATAGATAATACTAAAAATAAAGCTAATAAGCGGCGCCGAGTGGATTAAAAGGCCGCTAAGAAGGCGGCGAAGAAAGCTTAAGCTAAGCAGTAGTAGCGGGATAGAATAGCGGATTACGCTTAACAGATTGCCTATAGCATTAAGTACCGGGTAGAAAGGGCTAAACATGAAGATAAATGGTAGGAATAAGGGGGGCGAGTAGGTAGGGGGCACTATAAGTGCTAGATAATAAACGATATAAATGCTTTTTATTTTATTTTTTCTTTTAGAGCATCAAGATACTAATAATTACCTAAGGCGCCACTGTATAGTAGACCTATACTAACGATAACTGACTAACTTAAGGTTATATCTAATTATAATACTATTCTAGGAGGGAGTCCGGTAAATAGATTTTAGGTTCCTAGGTATAATCTTCGAACCCGTAGTCCGCCTACTTAATAAGATACTTACGGCGTTTCCCGTTATAACGATAGCCAAGGATTTTTTTAACTTCGTACTTATCTAACTCTTAAGGCGTTACGTTAACCTTTATAAAGATAGGTAAAGCCTGGCTATCGCAGGAGACCTAAGGTGCTAAAAATAAAATAACGAAAACGTTATAAATCTTTATTAACGAAGGGTGTTCTATATAACGAGATAATAGCAGAGCCGCCGGTATACAGTCGGACCGATAGCCGCGCACGGACCACCGATCCGAACCTGTCTTGTTTGCACGTTGAGGGATACAGTTTAATCCCTTAAGTTGAAGCCTTGATTTGAAGTCAGCGCTTGGTTGACGAATATACCACGACTACTCTACGATCCTAAGCTATCGAGCCTTTTCTGTGATATCTCTTCCTTGACTAAAGTCCACGGACTTTCCTTTCGTTACATTCTAACTGATAGGCTAACCCATAGTTACCTACTATACCGACGACTTTAAAGAGACTAAGGTATTTATAGGAAATTTTACGACTTAGCCGGCCTTACTTAATACTCTTCGAAGAAAGTAACACGTAATCACTTACTTAGAAATACTAATAGGTGTGACCGGCGTTATAATAGCGTTTATAGGTCCTCTGCGTACGCTGAATAAGGACTTATATAGCTTAACGGTTTTATACTAGGTGGCTAGCGCGCTATTTAGCTTAGGGAGCGCGGACGTCTCTAGACTTAGGTAACATAATCTTATCGGGTCCTTAAGGGTTAAAACCTATTAAGGCAAATGCGGGGTTTAGTGGATAGCGTAATATTAGGCTATAGTATATATAAACTACGTAAGGGATAGCTTTCCTACCTAGTTACCTTATTAATAATACTAATAGGACCGAAAGTAGTACTCTAAGTTCTGATCCTAGTATTCCGATTAGCCGTCGGTCTATAAATAGAATATAATAGATAACCGGCGTTGAACACCTAGCTAATAATGAAAGGTAGTCTAAAACTTACTAGTAAAAAAACAGCCTTAATCGGAGATAATCCTATTAAGGAGACCGAAAATACTAAAGATATATTATTATAACAGGTCGGTAAGCCTATATACTAATAACCTACTACTATAAGAGATATACAGGGCGTACTTAGTTAGATAGTAAATAATAACTAAAACTATATCTCTTTTTTTACCCTAGTAGGTAACCGGAGGGAGGCTAGTAATAAAATAAATCGATATCTTTTCAAAAGGACGGTTAGGAATGGGTAAACTAGTAAGACGGCTATAGTGCTTATACTGCCTAGACTTCGTACGCTAATAAACAGGATAACTTAGGATAAACTTCTTAATATCATAGGATAGAAATTCCTGGAAAAAGGTATTAGAAATATACTTATTAGTTCTGCCGGTACTATAATAGCCAGCGGTAAGGCCGTTATAAAGAGCTTATATAACTGCTTCTCGAAGACTAGACTCATCGGGGATAAAGAGACGATTACGAAAATAGACTATACTATTAGCGTCCCGAGTCTATTAGGTAGGGGGGTTATTATTAACGGAATAAAAGAGGTCGTTTTTCTAGGCCTTAACAACGTTATTCCTTAGACTTAGCGGGGCAGGCTTCTCCCTGTTAATAAGCTTTAGGTGGCTAACGATAAACTTCTTTATAAAATCTTCGACGGGACGGCGCCTTTCTTAACCGATTTCGGCGGGGTCGGTGGTATATTAGGGCTTACGGGATAGCCTATTAGCAGGGTTCTAGACGCCTGGATAGTATCGAATCTTAAAATTATAAATAGCTAACTAGCGGGCGTGCTATACCTTACTATAAGACTTATTTAAGAAGTAACGATAATTTAAATAGTTAGTGAGGACGTCGACTAGGGTCTAAGAATAGGCTATATATTAACGCTAATAACGGAATACTTTATAGATAGCTATAAGCTTAGTATCGGGGGTTAGATAGTTTAACATGGCTTGTCGAAGCTTATAAAAAAAGAATACGATAAGGCGCTAACTATAGTCCTGTTGTTAGCTAATAACTACGCTAATTACGAAGTTAGAGGCGTCTAGCGAAAGTCGGATAGGAAGACGAGGATCGAAATAGCGTAGTATAGGAGCGTCTTAGAACGTATCTCGGAGCTTCTTAATAGATATTCATTATTTATTAGAAAGAGTAAATATCCCTAGCTAGTATAATCAGGTAATCGCAGACTTATCGGCAAATAGTCAGACCGATAGCCGCGCACGCACTACCGATCCGAACTTGTCTTGTATGCGCGTTAAGGGATATAGTTTAATTCCTGAAGTTAGAGTCGTAGTTTAAGGTCAGCGCTAATTTAACGAATATACTACGACTACTCTGCGATTCTAAGCTATCGAGCCTTTTCTATAATATCTTTTCCTTAACTGAGTCTACAGACTTCCCTTTCGTTATAGCTACCTACCCCCTTATAGTAGGTCGGTTAATAGCCTAGCTATCTTAGAGTACCCCTCAATAAAGCGACGGTAGAAACTAATACAACTAATAAAGACCTATAGCGTATTAACTGAGTTTGGTTGCTCCTACATATAAATAGCTTCTACCCGTTAAGGATCTATATAGATATTATCGGGCTTATAAATAAAATTAAGAAATTCTATTTCCTAACACTTAAAGATGTACTTTTCCATATTTATATATAAAGACTAATTTCTTAATCGCTAAAGGACATTATGTATATATACGCGGTGGGTATCCTTATCTAGACTATAAATGAAAATATTATTTAAATAAATTATATACATAGTGTTAACGAGACCACGTAATACCTTATTAACATATCGTTAAAAACTAGTAAGAGTATTATACAGTCTTAAAAGTATAACCAAATACTTAAAATAACTATACTTAGTATAAAAAGCAGTTGTTTATTTATCCCTTTCTTTTATACGTAGCCTATAATAGGTATCTTTTAAATCTAACTTAGTATATACCTTCGCTTTAGATAGGCGGTCCAGAATCTCGTGAATTAAGGGGGGGGGTATAGTCTTTATGAGTAATCTTATTAAGTCCTTTATAATTAATATAGAAACAAAGCTTACCTCCTTTCTTTAGAATAAAAAGTACGGGGGCACCGGCAGGACTAATGGAGTATCGAATCTAACCTTTAGCTAAGACGTCTTTAATATACTATTATACAGTGTTTAACTCTTCCTTGGTAAGAGTATAGATAGAACCGAATAGAGGAGCTTAACCGTCTTTTAATTTAATAGCGTGATCCTACCTATAGTATAATAGAAGGCGGCTAGCCTTAATAATATTAAAAACGTTAGTATAATCTCCGTAGTATCCAGGCAGATAAGACTCGGGTGATCTTATCAGGGCGTTAGAGATAAAGGCGATATCCTCTAGGAGGATAGGAGGTTTAGGCGGGACTAAATCGGAGTTAGTAGCTTATCCTATATCGGAAGTTATAATACAGCCTATATAGAGGGTTTATTCTTGTCACAGGTTAACCCCTTAGGAGTATAGTTCCGGTATAAGGCCGGAACTGCCAATTAGCATATAGGCCTAACGCTTGGACCTCGCGCTGCCCTTACCGCGGATTCGTATAAACCTAGTAAATCCTGCATTTCTTTATAGATCTTTTCCTTTTCTTTCCTTAATTCTAGCTAATATAATTATTCGGCCTTACTTAGTATAATTAACCTATAACTAGCCGCTTATATAGCTAGAATTTAGCGAACCCCACGCGCTATATTAGCATAGACTTAGATATAAAGGCGCTGTTAGGCGGCGGCGGTCCTATAAACCCCGCTAAGCTACCCGAGTAAACGGATAAAAGGATTACCGAAGCTATTAATACGATACTTAGTCCCTTATAAGAATAGATAGCCTAATAATAAGAGCTACTCTAATAACTTATAAACAGTCTCCCGAACGCCTAGGCCCTATAATAACCTACTCCTAACCTTACGCCTCCCTTCGAGGGAGCCCCTATAAATATACCCACGGAGTTAGTAGCAGGCCCCCCTACCCCGGCGACCTCTACTCCTCCTCCTTAAATCAAAGTGCTATAGGAAATATATTAAGAACTATATCCGCTATATACTAAGCCTTTACTATACCCCGCGAAGTTTAGTAAAAGGCGAATAGAGTACGCTACCTAGTTATAATACATATATAATAAGCTCTTACTAAATAAACACTTATTTAATAACTAAGCCGAAATATACCACTATATTAACTTATACCTAGAAGGGAGTGCTTAGTAAGTAGTATTAGCCTTTTATACTATTAGGGGGCCGGGAGGTACCCGCGACCTAGAATCGTTCCTTACTTACCTAGACCGTATATATAAGGACTAGAACGAATAGCCTTACGCGGCCTTCGCGCTCTATTCCCTTAGATAGCGCGAGGAATAAACCTTCGTGTAGTTCCTACCCAAATTTAAGAAACAGATCGCCTAAGTAAGTAGTAGCGAGTAAGCAGACTCGGCGAAGATTACTTTCCTTAAGGGAGCCCTAAGCTAGAAGCTATATAGCGCCCTAGTTACCGCGAAGTTACCCTACGATTATCTAAGCTAGGTTATAAAGGTCTAGAGTATCGTCTAGAAGGAAAAAGGCCTACGTTTAACTAGCCGGAATATTTATATACCGAATTAAACCCGGAACTAAAAGACTAACGCTAATAAAGATATCGTGATAGGCGGGATTAATTAGGTCCGGCCTAATACGATTATAGACTAACCTTATAATAACCGGGAATACTAGGGTATAGGAAAAAGGGATATATCCGTATAAACTATAAGTCCTAGGATAAAAGCTCGAAGGCTAAGGGCGCCCGCGTAGCGAAGGTTTATCGCATAGGCAAAAACATAACCACTACGCTAAAAGGGAATTCCTATATATTAACATAGGACTAATTACAAGTGCTTATAATGCGACACAACCCCTTAGCTTAGCTAGGCTCGACTAGGTAAGCTGGACACAATACACTTGCTTTTCAGTTCCAAGGCTTGTTTTTTCTTACCAGATACCGGGATCGAACCGTTCAGCATCTCGGGTTATGGTTTGTCAGCATTACTAGAATGGGTTCTCGGCTAGCGTAGTGCAAATAAGACTCTTAATTATCGCATAGGCAAAAACATAACTACTACGCTAAAAGGGAATTCCTATATATTGACATAGGACCAATTGCAAGTGCTTATAATGCGACAAGGTTTAGGCCGGGGATAATAACATCGCTATAAGCTTAGATAGCTTAGACGATAAAGAGTCGGAAAACGAATAACTCTAATGCGAAAACGGGCGTTAAAGCTAATAGCCGCTTTATAGTAGGAGTAGGAGGCGTTTAAATACCTAGCTAGCAGCGACTTAGCACTAATATTAACGCGAGTAAAAAAAGATATATATATACTTTTATAGATATAGGTTATGACTACTATACTATTATAAATAAAGGCTTTACCTAAAGACTCTAGTTACTATTAGTCGATAAAAGGAAACGACTATTAAAAGGATACTCGGATACGTCTAAGCCGACTATTAGCGCTAGGATCGCCGCGTTTAAGCTCGAGATTAGCGGCTATATATAACGAGTCTTCGCCTATATAGTAAAAGGACTAGATTAGGATATATTCCTAGGGAAGCCGTGGCTAGAATATAATAATATAATATATTACGCGAAGAATCGTAGGTTATACCACGGAGCCGCCGATGTTAACCTGCGATTAGTAGGCGAAGAAGAACTAGCCGATATACGAGCTATCCGCGAGGTAAGGCTAGTCTCGGGATCGGTGTTTATAGCTATGATATAACGGATAAGAAGGGGGTTAGAGGGAAAAGAAAAAGATAAGTTCGACGCCTGAATCCGGGCCGTTAGTATACGGGATATCGATAAGGCCCTCTATAAAAAGGAACTAAGAGACCCTCGGGACTATATCCCTACGAATATACTATAAGAGTTTAGCGACCTCTTTACGCTTAATAAGGCTAACGACTTACCCCCCTACCGACTAGGCGTTAACCACGAAATTACCTTAAAATAAGGTCCTAATAGACTTAAGCCGACCCTATTATAGGGGCCCCTTTATAGTATATTAAGGGAAGAGTTATTAGTGCTCTAGAAAACGCTTAACGACCTAATAGATAAGGGATTTATATAAGCTAGTAGCTTAGTGGCTACCGCGCCGGTCTTATTCGTAAAGAAGCTAGGGGGAGGACTATGGTTTTACTATAATTATAAAGCTTTAAACGCGATTACTTAGCGAGATCGCTACCCCTTCCCTCTAATCACTAAGACCCTATATAACCTAGCTAGCGCTAAGTGGTTTATAAAGCTTGATATCGTCGCTGCCTTCCATAAGATCCATATAGCCCCCGGGTATAAGAGTAAAATAGCCTTTAGAACGCGCTTTAGTCTCTTTAAGTAGCTAGTATACCCCTTCGGACTAAGCGGCGTACCCGCTACCTTCTAACGCTATATTAACTAGACCTTATAGGGGTCCCTTAATAACTTCGTTATAGCCTATATTAACGATATCCTAATCTACTTAAGTAGATCTTATAAGGATTATAAAGCGAAGGTCCGATTAATACTATATAGGCTTAGAAATACTAGCCTAAACCTAGACCCGGCTAAGTATAAGTTTAGTATAATAATAGTACAATATCTAGGCTTTATCGTTATAATAGATAAGGGAGTGTGTTATAACCCCGAGAAGTTAAAGGCTATCCGCGACTAAGAGGCTCCTACCTCCGTAAAGGGAGTATAAAGCTTCTTAGGATTCACGAACTACTACCGGATATTTATCTACGACTTCGTAGGTATCACGGCCCCCTCTTAGCACTAATAAAAAAGGACCGGCTTTTTAGGTAGGGGGCCGAAGAAAACGCCGCCTTTAAGGAGCTAAAGCGACTTTTTTTTAATAGAACCCGTCCTATAGTTATAGAACCTAGACCATAAGACTATATTAGAAACCGACTACTCGGGCTACGCGTTAAGTGGTATCTTATCCTAGGTAGATAAGCTAGGATATCGCTACGTGGTCGTATATTACTTGTATAATCTTACCTTAACGGAGTATAACTACCCTATTTATAATAAAGAGATATTAGTAATTATAAGCTACGTACTCGCCTAAAAGGCAAAACTAACTAGCTACGAGTAATTTATAATACTATTAGACTATAAGGCTCTTAAGTATTTTATAACTAAATAATCCCTTACTAAAAAGCAAAGCCGCTAGGCCGGTAAACTAGCTTAGTTTAACTTTATACTAGAGTACCGGCGAGGTACTAAGAACTTTATAGCGGATATATTCTCTTATCGCGAACAGGACGCCTTAAAGGATAGTTTAAATAACCAGGAATAGGGGCGGGTAATTTAACTAATACCTAACTCTATAATCCTAAAACTAATCCCGGAGCCGATAATACGGAGGATATTTATTACGCGTGTATTTAAAGTAAATAAAGACCTTTAATAACTTTAGGATAAAACCATAACGACTAACCCTTAGTACTAAGGGGTCCTCGCCGCGATTATTATAAGAGCTTATAGCTTTAGCCTATCCCTTAGGCTACGGCTATAGATCGCGGAATATTCTTTTAACCCCGCGGGATATATAACTTTCCGGGACTATCTCTAGGTTCTAAGCTCCGGAGAAGACTCGCCGCTAGGGGGACGCTTAGTATAGGCTATCCACGACTCTATTATCGGCGGCTACCCGGGTAAGGAGAATATAATCGCTATAATAGCCCGATAATTCGTTTAGCCCGGTATAAATAAGGATATACGGAAGTTTATCTATAACTATAATCCGTGTAATAGGAATAACTAATAGCGGAACGCGAAGCGCGGACTATTAAAATCACTACTTATTCTAGAGCGAATCCGTAGCTACCTCGCGATAAACTTTATAATAGACCTGCTACCTATTAATAAGGGCAGGGCGCGGTTCCTATAAGTGATTATAGACCGGCTAATAAAGTTAGTAATATTAAAAGCGATAGAAACGATAAAAGCGGAGGCCTACGCGGAACGCTTCCTAAACTACTATTTCAGGTTCTATAATATACCCCTCTTAATCGTTAGCGACTAAGGCTTAAACTAAACCAGGAGGTTTTAGTGATACTTTTATAAACTCGTAAGGATTAAGTAACGACTTAATATAGCTTATTGCCCCTAAACTAAGAAAGGACCCGAAAAGTTAAACTAAGATATCTAGGCCTACCTCTATGCCTTTATATACTATTCCTCGGATAACTAGGGTCGCCTATTACCCGCCGCGTAGTTATCGCTTAATAGTAATAAAAGCTTAAGACCTAGCTAAGCCCTTTTTTCTTAGAACACGGGTTCTACGTCGACCCTATCTAAATCCATAACCCTTTACCTGTATACCCGAAGAAAGCCGCTGCTTATAATCTACTAAGTCGCTTATAAGGGGCTATAGAGTTTATATATATAGCTATAGCCTTAAAGTAACTATAGAATAAGGAAACCGCGAATAAGCGGCGACTCCCGACGGAGCGCTTTAAAATAGGAGACCTCGCCTAGCTTTTTATAGCTAACTACTCTACGCCTAGGCCTTTAAAGGAGCTAAGTTAGTTATACTAGAAGTATAGAGTAACGAAAGTAATTCACTCCTATATCGTTAAGTTAAATATACCCTCGGGGATATATCCCCGCTTCTATATCGATATCCTAAAGCGAGCTAGCTATAACCCCCTCCCCGGGTAAGTCGTAACCGACCCTTAGCCCGAACCGATTAGAGACGTATTCTATAATAATAAAGAGTAGGAGGTAGAAAGTATCTTATATGCACGGAATAAATAATAAGGTTATAGCGTATAACGCGAGGTACTAATACGCTAGGCGGGATACGTAGAACCTACTTAGGAGCCACTAGACGCCGTGAAGGATACGAAAGTATTAGACGTTTTCGAAGCAGAATATGGCCCCGCCGATAAGAATAATGGGCCTTTATAAGATTATACTACGAGGAGTACGCGAAGATAAAGGGACCCTGATATAAGGGGAGTATAACCTAGAGTCGTAAGTTAATTAAAGGGGGGGAATTTACCGGCCCCCTTACTGGTTTCTGAGGAGATAGATAGTGCCTCCGTAAAGGACTTTATTTAGCGATATTAGTACCCGGACCCTCCTGGCTATTATTATTACTACTATCTATAACGGGACCGCTACCTCCCTAGAGAGCGGCGAGGATACCCTTTAGGAGGCACGTTATCGCCGCGCCCTATAAGCGAACCTCTTAGCGGAGGGCCGCTATCTCGTAGCGGAGACCCTTACTATTATTAATAGAGGCGGAGTTAGCGGCGGCGAGGGCGGGGGCGGGAGTAGCCTTAGATAAGGAGGCGTAGTAGTTACTATAAGCTAGTTTAAAGGCCTAGCGGAGCTAGATTAAAGTTAGTAGTGACCTAGGAAAGAACTTAGGGACACTTATATCCTTATTATTAGGATTATCGCGTATAGCGCGACCCGCCTTAGCTATAGGCTATACGAATCGGATAATAGCGGCGGGGAGCTAGGAAAGTTAGCTGTCATGACCTCGCTTATAAATCGCTAGGGATTCACGGGGCGGTATATATAGGATCCCATGGTATATTTATAGTATTTAGGCTTGTTACGGGCCGCGCTAGGCCTGGACTAGTTATAATACGTTTAGTTAAATTTCTATTTAATACCGGCTATATAAGTAGTATAAGGATAATAAAAAGCGTCGCGGGGGCGATTAGGGGGGTAGGCTAGGCCATGCTAACGCTTAGGAGTCGACGCGGCCTACCGGAGTGTTAGTAAGACCCTCGTAGCGAAGTACTAGGCCTTATCACGAACCTCCTTTTTAGCCGGGCGCTTACCGGTATCCGCTATAGCGGTAAGAGCTTCTTCGGCTATACTTTTAACTGATTAACCTCGGACATTTTCTTCAGAGGCAGGAGGGGGCGTGATATTACTAATAGCGGGCTGTTTATCGGCGGTGCCTTCCCGGGCGTTACGGGCGCTATAGCGAGGGGCAGATATCTAGAACGTAACCCGTTAGCCGTAACCCAGCTAGATTAGCGCGAGGGTCTATCGGGGGACTTATAATAGTTAATTAAATAATTAAAAGACGAAATTATTAGATTAATAAAATAGCTAAGAATACGGAGCGACTACGCCGCGAGTTAGTGGAGAACGACACGGCTCTTAGCATAGAACGGGGACAGAGCTTACTGCTAAAAATAACGTTATAGGCTTATAAAAGAAGAATTAACTATAAATAAAGAACCGGGCGAAACTACGCTTATACTATAATATCGAACCATAGAATACAATAAAAGCCTATAAAGCTATTTATTATAATAGTTTATAAATAAAGGAGAAGGAGTAACTGGGCGTTCTAATATAAAAAGCAGGCGCTTAGCGGGACGCGGAACGCTAGCAACTTATAAATAAAGTCGCGATAAGCGCTACGCGACCCGAACCTGCCCGATATAAGGGAGGATATATGCCTCCCTCGCGACGCGTTTAGATAAAACAGACTCGGTCCTTAGTTATGACGGCCTTCGGGGGGGGGGGGGGGGGGG